>NW_027172338.1:540000-572500 GCF_040054535.1 Antennarius striatus
GATAATCTGGAAATGATTGTGTGTCATTATCAAATTTTGACAGACAGACAGACAGACAGACAGACACTGAGTTCCGATGTTGCTCTTTTTTGAATAAGTTGTTTTGCCGAAGAAGAAGAAGAACAACAACAACAACACAGAATATTGATAAACATTAGATTGTGTCAGCACGTGGAGAGATTTCGATATTCTGTGAAATGAATGTGTGTCATTATGAAATGGTGATAGACAGACAGACAGACACTGAGTTCTGATGTTGCTCTGTTTTGAATAAGTTGTTTTGCCGAAGAAGAAGAAGAACAACAACAACAACACAGAATATTGATAAACATTAGATTGTGTCAGCACGTGGAGAGATTTCGATAATCTGTGAAATGAATGTGTGTCATTATGAAATGGTGACAGGGTCTGTCTGTCTGTCTGAGTTCTGATGTTGCTCTGTTTTGAATAAGTTGTGTTGCCGAAGAAGAAGAACAACAACAAAAACAACACAGAATATTGATTACACATACAGATTATCGAAATCTCTCCACGTGCTGACACAATCTAATTTCTATCAATATTCTGTGTTGTTGTTGTTTTTCTTCTTCTTCGGCAAAACAACTTATTCAAAACAGAGCAACATCAGAACTCAGTGTCGTTCTTTCTGTCTGTCTGTCTGTCTTTCTATCACCATTTCATAATGACATACATTCATTTCGCAGAATATCGAAATCTCTCCACGTGCTGACACAATCTAATGTTTATCAATATTCTGTGTTGTTGTTGTTGTTCTTCTTCTTCGGCAGAACAACTTATTCAAAACAGAGCAACATCAGAACTCAGTGTCTGTCTGTCTGTCTGTCTGTCTGTCTGTCTGTCTGTCTGTCTATCACCATTTCATAATGACACACATTCATTTCACAGCATATCGAAATCTCTCCACGTGCTGACACAATCTAATGTTTATCAATATTCTGTGTTGTTATTGTTGTTGTTGTTTTTCTTCGGCAAAACAACTTATTCAAAACAGAGCAACATCAGAACTCAGTGTCTGTCTGTCTGTGTGTCTCCAAGGCCTGGGGAAATAAAATTGAAAAACTTCAGCATGAACGCAAAATCACCGTGAATAAAATAAAAGGGCTCATACCTGAAATGAAAGCACTTATGAAAAGCAGGGAAAATGTTTCACATGTTCAATCTCATCTTGAGAATTTAATTCAACTTTGTGAAAATGCTATCATATCACATATTGTGTTGATTCCTCTGCTGCCTTAGGATGAACGAAGCAAACAAAACGAATGGTTAGCCAGCATCATGGAATACAGTAACACATTTGAAGAAGAGGTTAAAAAGTGGCTAAGTGAATCTGAAGAACCACAACAATTACAGAAGGATCCGAATGTCCAAACTTGGTATAACTTTGGACATTCGGATCCTGCTGTAAATAGAGAAGGAGTT
Source organism: Antennarius striatus (assembly GCF_040054535.1). NCBI lineage: Eukaryota > Metazoa > Chordata > Actinopteri > Lophiiformes > Antennariidae > Antennarius > Antennarius striatus. The sequence goes on from NW_027172338.1 coordinate 541,441, forward strand.
TCCTTATCCAACAGAGGATGAACATCAAACACCAACTCAGGCTGTGTCCATATTCATGACAGAGGACATTCAAGACAATGTACAACCAAGTGACAGTATATCAAATATGGGAAGCAAAAACTCCTCTACTAGAAGAAAGTCAACTGTTTCTTCTGCTTCTTCTACACGTCTTAAGGCTGAGGCTGACTTGGCAGCTTTAATGGCAAGACAGAAACTTCTTAAGAACAAACAGGAGCTGGAAGAACAAGAGAAACGTCTGAGGAGAAAGAAAGAGCAGCTTAAATTGGATGAAGATTTTGCAGCGCACATGGCTAAATTAAACGTTTTACGATCTCAGAGCTTTCGAAGTGGAAAGAGTTCCTTATCGAAGCATTCTGATGGAATGAACTCTTACCTGGAAAAGGGAAAATCAAACCAAAAGGCTCTCAATGCTAATGCAAATTCTTTTAGTCCACAAATGTCACTGAACCAAAAGGAAATTAAACATGATTATGTGGACCAAGGAGCAAAGCCTAAGGAGAAAACTGCACCTCACTTCATCTATTCTGAGCCTGTGTCACTTAACCAACCAAAACAATATTCAGTGAATTACAGTGCTAATGAGAACACCCAAACTCAAAATGGAGATGTATGGAATGCCGGATTTAGATCACAAAATGAGGATCAAAACAATATGCTGGGAATTATGAGAAAGCAAAATGAAATAACTACCCTTCTGATACAGCAGCAATGCCTCTCATCGTTACCAAAGAGAGAGATCCCAATTTTTGATGGTGATCCATTGAAATATCATGCATTTTTAAAAGCTTTTGAGAATGGTGTGGAAAGAAACACTGAAAACTACAGCGACAGACTCTATTTCTTGGAGCAGTACACTAGAGGACATCCTAAGCAACTAGTTACAAGCTGCCAGCACTTGAACCCAGAAAGAGGCTACTTTAAGGCTAAAGCTCTACTAAGGGAGCATTTTGGAAATGAGCAGAAAGTAGCTTCTGCATATATGGAAAGGGCTCTGTCTTGGCCTTCAATCAAAACAGAGGACGTAAAGGCTCTCCAAGACTACAGTCTTTTCCTCAGAAGTTGCTCGAATGCCATGGAAGGGGTGGAATACTTGAATGAGCTAGAGCTACCTGCAAACATGCTCGCCATTATAAAGAAGTTGCCTTACAAATTCAGAGACAAGTGGAGAACTGTAGCCTGTGAGTTGCAAGAGAGGCGCAATCAGAGACCTACATTTAGTGACATCACCAATTTTATTGAGAGACAAGTAAAAATCTTAACTGACCCAGTGTTTGGAAATATCCAGGATGTTCCCTCAGCAACATTAAATAAAGGTGTGAACAAACTCAAGCAACAGCCACGCACTGGGATGAAAGGAACAAGCTTTGCCACCACTGTAGCTCCATTAGGAATCAAAACTCAACCCAGAACCAAAGAGAAGGAACAGCTTCAAGCTGCAAGGAGTATGTGTCTTTGTTGTGAAGGCGGACACACATTGGATTTGTGTCCTCAGTTGGAGAGAAGAACCCACAAAGAGAAGATAAGGCTTCTTACGAGAAAAGGGTGTCTGCTTTGGCTGTCTGTGTACAGGACACGTCAGCAAAGATTGCAGAAAACGTATTTCTTGTGCAAAGTGTGGTCTCCTACATCCAACTATTCTTCATATCCCTCCAAAGGAAAAAGCAAAGGACTCTGAACAAGAAAAGGAGAAATCAGAGATAACAGTGGACCGCACCCTAGTGTCAAGTGGTCTAACTGGGGCTGGTGATCATGATTGTAAACTTCCTATAGTTCCTGTACAAATTAAGTCAAAAAAGGGCAGCAAAACTGTTACCACATATGCCTTTTTAGATCAAGGAAGTACAGCAGTATTCTGCACAGAGGCGCTGATGCACAAGCTTGGCCTCAGAGGAAAGAAGACACGTATTCTTTTGCGGACGATGGGCCAAGAAAAGGTGGTGAGCAGCCATATCGTGTCGGGATTGGAAGTTTCTGGCTTAAAGTATGATAATTTCTGTGAACTGCCCAAAACTTTCACACAGGAGCGTATGCCTGTCCACAGTGGGAACATTCCAAGACCGAGGGATCTTCAGGGATGGCCTCATTTAAAACAAGTTTGTTTGCCTGAAATAGATGCGGAGATTGAACTGTTGATTGGAACAAATGTTCCTAAGGCCTTGGAACCATTGCAAATCATTCACAGTGTAAATGGAGGACCCTATGCTATCAGGACGATGCTGGGATGGACTGTGAATGGACCTCTGAAGGTAGAAAGTGAGGAAGCAATGGATTGCGAGCAGCCAGAGTTGTCAGTGAACAGAGTGTCAGTTGTGAATTTGGATGAACTTTGGTTCAAGATGGATTTCCCTGAATGCAGTATGGATGAGCAACCTGGAATGTCAAGAGAGGATCAAAGGTTTATGGACTTGGTTACAAACTCAGCAAAGCAAGTGAATGGCCATTACCAGATTGGCTTACCGTTAAGGAATGAGGAACTCAACATGCCAAATAACAGAATAATTGTGGAGCAACGTGCCAAGTACCTGAAGAAAAGGCTTTTGAAGGACTCATCGTTCTATTCAGACTACACAGCCTTTATGAATGATCTGGTTGCCAAAGGTTATGCAGAAAAGGTGCCTGAAGAGGAGTTTGGAATGCTGCAATGGCAAGGTCTGGTATATACCCCACCATGGCGTTTACCACCCAACAAAGAAGAAGATAAGAGTTGTCTTTGACTGTGGAGCGAGTTTCCAAGGAACATCTCTTAATGCTCAGCTCTTACAAGGTCCAGATCTGACGAGTTCATTGATTGGGGTGGTGACCAGATTCAGAAAGGAACCAGTGGTAATCATGGCAGATGTTGAATCCATGTTTCACCAAGTACGGGTGCCAGCTGAAGATGCCGATTTCTTGAGGTTTCTCTGGTGGCCTGATGGAGATTTAAATCAAGAACTCAGTGATTTCAGGATGTTGGTGCATCTCTTTGGCGCGACTTCATCTCCCAGCTGCGCCAACTTTGCTCTCAGGAAATGTGCAGAAGATAATAAAGAACAGTTCAGCCAAGAGGTGATTGATAAGGTCCTACATTGCTATGTCGATGATTGTCTGGTGTCTGTGCCTTCAGAAGACAAAGCTGTATCTCTCTATCATGACCTTGTCTCCATCTGTGCGAAGGGTGGTTTCCAGCTTAGGAAATGGATAAGCAACAGACGTGAGGTTATGACTGTAATACCTGAAAGTCACAGAGCTAAGGACACGAAAGGATTGGACCTGGATCAGGATCAGCTACCGTTGGAGAGAGTGCTTGGTGTGGAATGGTGCATCCAGTCTGACAGTTTTAAGTTCAAGATCATCATTAAGGGACAGACCACTCACCAGGAGAGGAATTCTTTCAACTGTCAGCTCCATCTTCGATCCTCTTGGAATCCTGAGCCCTGTTGTGTTGCTTGCCAAGAAAATTTTAAGGGACCTGTGCAGGAAATCACTTGGCTGGGATGACATCATACCTGAATCAGTTGCTCATGGATGGATGACTTGGCTGCAGGAACTGTGCCGTCTAGAGAATTTTAACATCATGAGATGCCTGAAACCACCAGACTTTGGAGAAACAACTACAGCACAGCTGCAACCATTTCTGTGACGCAAGTGAAGATGGCTACGGAGTAGTGACTTACCTGCTGTTGCATAGCACACGCTCACAAGTGCACAGTGTTTTTGTCATGGGAAAGGCTAGGGTAGCTCCACTTAAGTCGGTTACCATCCCTCGTATGGAACTCATTGCTGCCACCATGGCAAGCCGCATTGATGTCTTTGTGGAGGAGAGCGTTGCAAATGGAACTTCACAATTCTGTATTTTGGACAGACAGTGCATCCGTGCTAAAATACATCAAGAATGAGACTTCCAGGTTCAAAGTCTTTGTTGCCAACCGAGTTTCAGAAATTCTCAAGGTCTCACACGGTCTTCTCAATGGAGGTATGTTGACACTGCAAGCAACCCAGGCGATGTAGCCTCTAGAGGTTTAAAAGTGGATGCATTCCTCAAGAATCTAACATGGGTTTTAGGTCCGCCTTTTCTCTGTCAACCTGAGTGTATATGGCCTGTTAATCCTGAGGACGTTCATCAGCTTCCACCAGATGACCCTGAGATGAAGAAAACTGCTGTTGTGAATGCTGTACAGGCCAGAGAAGAGAGTGATGCTGTGACTCGCATGATCACTTACTTTTCATCTTGGACTGGTCTGAAAAGATCCGTGGCTTGGATGTTGAGATTCAAGGACTGTCTCTTGGTTTGTTACAAGAAGAGGAAACAGTTGAACACCGAACTTTCAGTCTAATTTGGATGTGATACAACAAAGATGTTCTTTAGAGGAAGATGTGGATGCTTTCAAGAGGACGATAGTTCCAAGTTGTCTGTCAGTGGAGGAACTGGAGAAGGCTGAACTAGAGATCATCAGGTTCTGCCAGAGGAAGAAGTTTCCAGAAGAATTCTCCAGGCTGCAAAATGGCGAAAGTGTTAAGGGCCATAGCCACATTTATAAACTTTGCCCACGTGTTGAAGATGGTGTTCTGAGAGTTGGCGGTCGGTTGAGTAGATCACGGAGGCTAAACATCCCCTAATACTGGCTAAAGACTTCCATATCTCAGACATGCTTCTGAGGCATATTCACATAGAGGTGGGACATGGCGGCAGTAACCACATGCTAGCCAAACTCTGGGAGAGGTACTGGATTACTGGGGCTGGTACAGCTATAAGGAGCGTTTTATCCAAGTGTGTCATCTGTGTCATCTGTGTCATCTGTCGTAGACGCTCAGCCGTTGTTCCAGCAGATGGCAGATCTACCTGTTGAAAGAGTAACTCCAGATGAGCCACCATTTAACTCATGTTGGAGTGGACTATTTTGGACCGTTTGAGGTGAAGAGCAGAAGGAGTGTTGTGAAGAGATATGGTGTTATCTTTACCTGTCTGGCTATACGTGCAATTCACATTGAAGTGGCAACTTCACTGGACACCGACTCCTTCATAAATGCACTCAGACGCTTTTTATAGTAAGACGAGGTCAAGTTCAGGAACTGCGCTCAGACAATGGGACAAATTTCATTGGAGCGGAGCGTGAGTTGAGAACAGCTATTGAACAGTGGAACCAGTCTCAGATCAATAATGCACTTCTCCAGAAAGGAATTAAATGGACCTTTAATCCCCCTGCTGGTTCGCATCACGGAGGATCTTGGGAGCGGCTAAACCGTTCGGTGAGAAAAGTCCTAAATTCTACTTTGAATGTGCAAAATCTGGATGAAGAGGGACTTCACACAGTTCTTTGTGAGGTGGAATCCATAATCAACAGCCGGCCGATTACCAAAAGCATCTACAGATCCAAACGACCTGGAAGCATTGACACCCAATCACCTGTTGCTGTTAAAAACCTTACCATCATTACCACCAGGAGACTGCCAGGAGGCGGATGTGTATGCTCGCAGGCGATGGAAGCAGGTGCAATACATGTCAGATTTATTCTGGAAAAGGTGGGTTAGAGAATACTTACCACAACTACAGGAGCGTCAGAGATGGACCAGAGTGAAGCGCAATATTGTCCCTGGAGATATAGTGCTCATTATGGACAATACGGCTCCTCGAAATTCCTGGGTCATGGGAAAGGTCCTTCAAACCTTTCCAGACAAACGAGGATTTGTGCGTCAGGTGCGGATTAAAACAAAGAGCAGTTGTCTGGATCGTCCAAATAACAAAGATCTGTCTACTACAGGAGGCTGAAGCTGGATGAGGAGCAGCTGCTGAATACTGGAATGCTTTGACTCCCAGTTTGACTTTGATTTTGACTGACTTGCTAAAGACTGATGGCTTAAAACTTCTTTTGACAGACTGGTTGTTGCCTTTACGTCTGACACAGGAAGAAAGAAGACAGAAGACAAGATATGTGTTATGGACTTAAATGATATTAAGCTTTTAACTGTTTCATGCCTCCTATAATATGAATGTGGGTAATATGTGTTATCCTAATAATTAGGGGGCTGGAGTGTAGGAGCCATGAATGAATGTACAGGCATTTTGTATTATGAGATGATATGATTATGGTTTGAATATTGTATTTGTTGTTATTTGTGATGTTGTTGTTTTTTGTGATCTCATTGAAGGAATAAGTGGGTTAAATGGATGTGGGCATGAACGTCAATATGGGTTAAATAGGGTATCTTCTCACCTGTGTGGAGGAGAGACAGAGAGGGTGAGCGGGGTTGCCGTATTTTTTGTTGACCGCCGCAAACACGCAACACACAACACATCACGCAACGTTTTTATTGATACGTCTTTGTGAGTCACTTATATGAGTTTGTGAACAGTTTTTATGAGTTGATTTTTTTTTTTTTTGTTAATAAAGGATTAAACGTAATTTTATGTATCGTGGTGATTTTTGCCTGGAAGCGCGTCTGACAAAGGAGGGCCCCGTCGTCAGCCTCTCAGCGATTTATTGGTTTGGAAGTCGCTACATTTTTGACAACAAAAAAAGGCAAGCATTGAAATGAAACATCAACTGACAGCGCAACGGATCAAATGATCAAGAGGGAAAAAGGAGGAAGTGGATCAAATTAAAAAAAAACCCATCTTCGGAGATAAACTACGGAGGTAGGAGCTGGTTGTTGAACAGATTTGGAGCCGCTGGCAAAGTGAACTACAGCCAGGTGAGCCACACCTGTAGATGCACGCATGAGGCTGAATATTGATGGAAGGAATGCGGCTTCCATATTGACTGCCGTTTGTTCATTGGGAACGATGGTGTGTTGGTGACTTGATGTTTCATCGCATCAGTGTTATTGTCGTTGTTCATTCTGATGCCAAACTTATCTCCATGCAATGAATGCATGAACCTCCGTTCTGTCGCTCTGACGTTGCTGCTGCGCTGCTGCTGTGTGGGATGATGATTACTGGATGAACCCCTTTTTTCGTCTGTGAATGTGGTTTAAATGCACAAAAAATATATTGAATAGAATAAAATAAATAAAAATCGAAAAGGTACAAACTGAAAAAAAAAGGTCAAAGTGAAACTTATGAAAATGAGTAAAACGAATGCTGGTGTTGAAATGGAGTGTGGCAAAAGAGAAACTAAACTCACAGCCAAGGCCTGGGGAAAAAAAATTGAAAAACTTCAGCATGAACGCAAAATCACCGTGAATAAAATAAAAGGGCTCATACCTGAAATGAAAGCACTTATGAAAAGCAGGGAAAATGTTTCACATGTTCAATCTCATCTTGAGAATTTAATTCAACTTTGTGAAAATGCTATCACATCACATAATGTGTTGATTCCTCTGCTGCCTGAGGATGAACGAAGCAAACAAAACGAATGGTTTGCCAGCATCACGGAATACAGTAACACATTTGAAGAAGAGGTTAAAAAGTGGCTAAGTGAATCTGAAGAACCACAACAAAATACCAACTTTGGACATTCGGATCCTGCTGTAATTAGAGAAGGAGTGTTTCCTTATCCAACAGAGGATGAACATCAAACACCAACTCAGGCTGTGTCCATATTCATGACAGAGGACATTCAAGACAATGTACAACCAAGTGACAGTATATCAAATATGGGAAGCAAAAACTCCTCTACTAGAAGAAAGTCAACTGTTTCTTCTGCTTCTTCTACACGTCTTAAGGCTGAGGCTGATTTGGCAGCTTTAATGGCAAGACAGAAACTTCTTAAGAACAAACAGGAGCTGGAAGAACAAGAGGAACGTCTGAGGAGAAAGAAAGAGCAGCTTAAATTGGATGAAGATATTGCAGCGCACATGGCTAAGTTAAACGTTTTACGATCTCAGAGCATTCGAAGTGGAAAGAGTTCCTTATCGAAGCATTCTGATGGAATGAACTCTTACCTGGAAAAGGGAAAATCAAACCAAAAGGCTCTCAATGCTAATGCAAATTCTTTTAGTCCACAAATGTCACTGTACCAAAAGGAAATTAAACATGATTATGTGGACCAAGGAGCAAAGCCTAGGAGAAAACTGCACCTCACTTCATCTATTCTGAGCCTGTGTCACTTAACCAACCAAAACAATATTCAGTGAATTAATGAGAACACCCAAACTCAAAATGGAGATGTATGGAATGCCGGATTTAGATCACAAAATGAGGATCAAAACAATATGCTGGGAATTATGAGAAAGCAAAATGAAATAACTACCCTTCTGATACAGCAGCAATGCCTCTCATCGTTACCAAAGAGAGAGATCCCAATTTTTGATGGTGATCCATTGAAATATCATGCATTTTTAAAAGCTTTTGAGAATGGTGTGGAAAGAAACACTGAAAACTACAGCGACAGACTCTATTTCTTGGAGCAGTACACTAGAGGACATCCTAAGCAACTAGTTACAAGCTGCCAGCACTTGAACCCAGAAAGAGGCTACTTTAAGGCTAAAGCTCTACTAAGGGAGCATTTTGGAAATGAGCAGAAAGTAGCTTCTGCATATATGGAAAGGGCTCTGTCTTGGCCTTCAATCAAAACAGAGGACGTAAAGGCTCTCCAAGACTACAGTCTTTTCCTCAGAAGTTGCTCGAATGCCATGGAAGGGGTGGAATACTTGAATGAGCTAGAGCTACCTGCAAACATGCTCGCCATTATAAAGAAGCTGCCTTACAAATTCAGAGACAAGTGGAGAACTGTAGCCTGTGAGTTGCAAGAGAGGCGCAATCAGAGACCTACATTTAGTGACATCACCAATTTTATTGAGAGACAAGTAAAAATCTTAACTGACCCAGTGTTTGGAAATATCCAGGATGTTCCCTCAGCAACATTAAATAAAGGTGTGAACAAACTCAAGCAACAGCCACGCACTGGGATGAAAGGAACAAGCTTTGCCACCACTGTAGCTCCATTAGGAATCAAAACTCAACCCAGAACCAAAGAGAAGGAACAGCTTCAAGCTGCAAGGAGTATGTGTCTTTGTTGTGAAGGCGGACACACATTGGATTTGTGTCCTCAGTTGGAGAGAAGAACCCACAAAGAGAAGATAAGGCTTCTTACGAGAAAAGGGTGTCTGCTTTGGCTGTCTGTGTACAGGACACGTCAGCAAAGATTGCAGAAAACGTATTTCTTGTGCAAAGTGTGGTCTCCTACATCCAACTATTCTTCATATCCCTCCAAAGGAAAAAGCAAAGGACTCTGAACAAGAAAAGGAGAAATCAGAGATAACAGTGGACTGCACCCTAGTGTCAAGTGGTCTAACTGGGGCTGGTGATCATGATTGTAAACTTCCTATAGTTCCTGTACAAATTAAGTCAAAAAAGGGCAGCAAAACTGTTACCACATATGCCTTTTTAGATCAAGGAAGTACAGCAGTATTCTGCACAGAGGCGCTGATGCACAAGCTTGGCCTCAGAGGAAAGAAGACACGTATTCTTTTGCGGACGATGGGCCAAGAAAAGGTGGTGAGCAGCCATATCGTGTCGGGATTGGAAGTTTCTGGCTTAAAGTATGATAATTTCTGTGAACTGCCCAAAACTTTCACACAGGAGCGTATGCCTGTCCACAGTGGGAACATTCCAAGACCGAGGGATCTTCAGGGATGGCCTCATTTAAAACAAGTTTGTTTGCCTGAAATAGATGCGGAGATTGAACTGTTGATTGGAACAAATGTTCCTAAGGCCTTGGAACCATTGCAAATCATTCACAGTGTAAATGGAGGACCCTATGCTATCAGGACGATGCTGGGATGGACTGTGAATGGACCTCTGAAGGTAGAAAGTGAGGAAGCAATGGATTGCGAGCAGCCAGAGTTGTCAGTGAACAGAGTGTCAGTTGTGAATTTGGATGAACTTTGGTTCAAGATGGATTTCCCTGAATGCAGTATGGATGAGCAACCTGGAATGTCAAGAGAGGATCAAAGGTTTATGGACTTGGTTACAAACTCAGCAAAGCAAGTGAATGGCCATTACCAGATTGGCTTACCGTTAAGGAATGAGGAACTCAACATGCCAAATAACAGAATAATTGTGGAGCAACGTGCCAAGTACCTGAAGAAAAGGCTTTTGAAGGACTCATCGTTCTATTCAGACTACACAGCCTTTATGAATGATCTGGTTGCCAAAGGTTATGCAGAAAAGGTGCCTGAAGAGGAGTTTGGAATGCTGCAATGGCAAGGTCTGGTATATACCCCACCATGGCGTTTACCACCCAACAAAGAAGAAGATAAGAGTTGTCTTTGACTGTGGAGCGAGTTTCCAAGGAACATCTCTTAATGCTCAGCTCTTACAAGGTCCAGATCTGACGAGTTCATTGATTGGGGTGGTGACCAGATTCAGAAAGGAACCAGTGGTAATCATGGCAGATGTTGAATCCATGTTTCACCAAGTACGGGTGCCAGCTGAAGATGCCGATTTCTTGAGGTTTCTCTGGTGGCCTGATGGAGATTTAAATCAAGAACTCAGTGATTTCAGGATGTTGGTGCATCTCTTTGGCGCGACTTCATCTCCCAGCTGCGCCAACTTTGCTCTCAGGAAATGTGCAGAAGATAATAAAGAACAGTTCAGCCAAGAGGTGATTGATAAGGTCCTACATTGCTATGTCGATGATTGTCTGGTGTCTGTGCCTTCAGAAGACAAAGCTGTATCTCTCTATCATGACCTTGTCTCCATCTGTGCGAAGGGTGGTTTCCAGCTTAGGAAATGGATAAGCAACAGACGTGAGGTTATGACTGTAATACCTGAAAGTCACAGAGCTAAGGACACGAAAGGATTGGACCTGGATCAGGATCAGCTACCGTTGGAGAGAGTGCTTGGTGTGGAATGGTGCATCCAGTCTGACAGTTTTAAGTTCAAGATCATCATTAAGGGACAGACCACTCACCAGGAGAGGAATTCTTTCAACTGTCAGCTCCATCTTCGATCCTCTTGGAATCCTGAGCCCTGTTGTGTTGCTTGCCAAGAAAATTTTAAGGGACCTGTGCAGGAAATCACTTGGCTGGGATGACATCATACCTGAATCAGTTGCTCATGGATGGATGACTTGGCTGCAGGAACTGTGCCGTCTAGAGAATTTTAACATCATGAGATGCCTGAAACCACCAGACTTTGGAGAAACTACAGCACAGCTGCAACCATTTCTGTGACGCAAGTGAAGATGGCTACGAAGTAGTGACTTACCTGCTGTTGCATAGCACACGCTCACAAGTGCACAGTGTTTTTGTCATGGGAAAGGCTAGGGTAGCTCCACTTAAGTCGGTTACCATCCCTCGTATGGAACTCATTGCTGCCACCATGGCAAGCCGCATTGATGTCTTTGTGGAGGAGAGCGTTGCAAATGGAACTTCACAATTCTGTATTTTGGACAGACAGTGCATCCGTGCTAAAATACATCAAGAATGAGACTTCCAGGTTCAAAGTCTTTGTTGCCAACCGAGTTTCAGAAATTCTCAAGGTCTCACACGGTCTTCTCAATGGAGGTATGTTGACACTGCAAGCAACCCAGGCGATGTAGCCTCTAGAGGTTTAAAAGTGGATGCATTCCTCAAGAATCTAACATGGGTTTTAGGTCCGCCTTTTCTCTGTCAACCTGAGTGTATATGGCCTGTTAATCCTGAGGACGTTCATCAGCTTCCACCAGATGACCCTGAGATCAAGAAAGCTGCTGTTGTGAATGCTGTACAGGCCAGAGAAGAGAATGATGCTGTGACTCGCATGATCACTTACTTTTCATCTTGGACTGGTCTGAAAAGATCCGTGGCTTGGATGTTGAGATTCAAGGACTGTCTCTTGGTTTGTTACAAGAAGAGGAAACAGTTGAACACCGAACTTTCACAGTCTAATTTGGATGTGATACAACAAAGATGTTCTTTAGAGGAAGATGTGGATGCTTTCAAGAGGACGATAGTTCCAAGTTGTCTGTCAGTGGAGGAACTGGAGAAGGCTGAACTAGAGATCATCAGGTTCTGCCAGAGGAAGAAGTTTCCAGAAGAATTCTCCAGGCTGCAAAATGGCGAAAGTGTTAAGGGCCATAGCCACATTTATAAACTTTGCCCACGTGTTGAAGATGGTGTTCTGAGAGTTGGCGGTCGGTTGAGTAGATCACGGAGGCTAAACATCCCCTAATACTGGCTAAAGACTTCCATATCTCAGACATGCTTCTGAGGCATATTCACATAGAGGTGGGACATGGCGGCAGTAACCACATGCTAGCCAAACTCTGGGAGAGGTACTGGATTACTGGGGCTGGTACAGCTAATAAGGAGCGTTTTATCCAAGTGTGTCATCTGTGTCATCTGTCGTAGACGCTCAGCCGTTGTTCCAGCAGATGGCAGATCTACCTGTTGAAAGAGTAACTCCAGATGAGCCACCATTGGAGTGGACTATTTTGGACCGTTTGAGGTGAAGAGCAGAAGGAGTGTTGTGAAGAGATATGGTGTTATCTTTACCTGTCTGGCTATACGTGCAATTCACATTGAAGTGGCAACTTCACTGGACACCGACTCCTTCATAAATGCACTCAGACGCTTTTTATAGTAAGATGAGGTCAAGTTCAGGAACTGCGCTCAGACAATGGGACAAATTTCATTGGAGCGGAGCGTGAGTTGAGAACAGCTATTGAACAGTGGAACCAGTCTCAGATCAATAATGCACTTCTCCAGAAAGGAATTAAATGGACCTTTAATCCCCCTGCTGGTTCGCATCACGGAGGATCTTGGGAGCGGCTAAACCGTTCGGTGAGAAAAGTCCTAAATTCTACTTTGAATGTGCAAAATCTGGATGAAGAGGGACTTCACACAGTTCTTTGTGAGGTGGAATCCATAATCAACAGCCGGCCGATTACCAAAAGCATCTACAGATCCAAACGACCTGGAAGCATTGACACCCAATCACCTGTTGCTGTTAAAAACCTTACCATCATTACCACCAGGAGACTGCCAGGAGGCGGATGTGTATGCTCGCAGGCGATGGAAGCAGGTGCAATACATGTCAGATTTATTCTGGAAAAGGTGGGTTAGAGAATACTTACCACAACTACAGGAGCGTCAGAGATGGACCAGAGTGAAGCGCAATATTGTCCCTGGAGATATAGTGCTCATTATGGACAATACGGCTCCTCGAAATTCCTGGGTCATGGGAAAGGTCCTTCAAACCTTTCCAGACAAACGAGGATTTGTGCGTCAGGTGCGGATTAAAACAAAGAGCAGTTGTCTGGATCGTCCAAATAACAAAGATCTGTCTACTACAGGAGGCTGAAGCTGGATGAGGAGCAGCTGCTGAATACTGGAATGCTTTGACTCCCAGTTTGACTTTGATTTTGACTGACTTGCTAAAGACTGATGGCTTAAAACTTCTTTTGACAGACTGGTTGTTGCCTTTACGTCTGACACAGGAAGAAAGAAGACAGAAGACAAGATATGTGTTATGGACTTAAATGATATTAAGCTTTTAACTGTTTCATGCCTCCTATAATATGAATGTGGGTAATTGTGTTATCCTAATAATTAGGGGGCTGGAGTGTAGGAGCCATGAATGAATGTACAGGCATTTTGTATTATGAGATGATATGATTATGGTTTGAATATTGTATTTGTTGTTATTTGTGATGTTGTTGTTTTTTGTGATCTCATTGACGTTCATGTGGGCATGAACGTCAATATGGGTTAAATAGGGTATCTTCTCACCTGTGTGGAGGAGAGACAGAGAGGGTGAGCGGGGTTGCCGTTTTTTTTGTTGACCGCCGCAAACACGCAACACACAACACATCACGCAACGTTTTTATTGATACGTCTTTGTGAGTCACTTATATGAGTTTGTGAACAGTTTTTATGAGTTGATTTTTTTTTTTTTTGTTAATAAAGGATTAAACGTAATTTTATGTATCGTGGTGATTTTTGCCTGGAAGCGCGTCTGACAAAGGAGGGCCCCGTCGTCAGCCTCTCAGCGACTTATTGGTTTGGAAGTCGCTACAAGCAGACATCACCATTTCATAATGACACACATTCTTTTCACAGAATATCGAAATCTCTCCATGTGCTGACACAATCTAATGTTTATCAATATTCTGTGTTATTGTTCTTCTTCGGCAAAACAACTAATTCAAAACAGAGCAACATCAGAACTCAGTGTCTGTCTGTCTGTCTGTCTGTCTGTCGAACCACTGCCTTTGGGGCAGTACTGGAGGCAGTAGCAGACATCACCATTTCATAATGACACATTCATTTCACAGAAGGTCGAAATCTCTCCACGTGCTGACACAATCTAATGTTTATCAGTATTCTGTGTTGTTGTTGTTCTTCTTCTACGGCAAAACAACTTATTCAAAAATGAACAACATCAGAACTCAGTGTCTGTCTGTCTGTCTGTCGAACCACCGATGGCTGGGCAGTCTGCTCTTAAAACGTGCGCTCTACCTTTGAGCTTTGAGCCACTCCTGCCCAAAGGCAGTACTGGAGGCAGTAGCAGACATCACCATTTCATAATGACACACATTCATTTCACAGAATATCGAAATCTCTCCACGTGCTGACACAATATAATGTTTATCAATATTCTGTGTTGTTGTTGTTGTTGTTCTTCTTCTTCTTCGCAAAACAACATTCAAAACAGAGCAACATCAGAACTCAGTGTCTGTCTGTATGTCGAAAAACCGATGGCTGGGCAGTCTGCTCTTAAAACGTTCGCTCTACCTTTGAGCTATGAGCCACTCCTGCCCAAAGGCAGTACTGGAGGCAGTAGCAGACATCACCATTTCATAATGACACAGTTTTTATGAGTTGATTTTTTTGTTTTTTTGTTAATAAAGGATTAAACGTAATTTTATGTATCGTGGTGATTTTTGCCTGGAAGCGCGTCTGACAAAGGAGGGCCCCGTCGTCAGCCTCTCAGCGATTTATTGGTTTGGAAGTCGCTACATTTTTGACAACAAAAAAAGGCAAGCATTGAAATGAAACATCATCTGACAGCGCAACGGATCAAAGGGAAGGGAGGGAAAAAGGAGGAAGTGGATCAAATTAAAAAAAAACCCATCTTCGGAGATAAACTACGGAGGTAGGAGCTGGTTGTTGAACAGATTTGGAGCCGCTGGCAAAGTGAACTACAGCCAGGTGAGCCACACCTGTAGATGCACGCATGAGGCTGAATATTGATGGAAGGAATGCGGCTTCCATATTGACTGCCGTTTGTTCATTGGGAACGATGGTGTGTTGGTGACTTGATGTTTCATCGCATCAGTGTTATTGTCGTTGTTCATTCTGATGCCAAACTTATCTCCATGCAATGAATGCATGAACCTCCGTTCTGTCGCTCTGACGTTGCTGCTGCGCTGCTGCTGTGTGGGATGATGATTACTGGATGAACCCCTTTTTTCGTCTGTGAATGTGGTTTAAATGCGCAAAAAATATATTGAATAGAATAAAATAAATAAAAATCGAAAAGGTACAAACTGAAAAAAAAAGGTCAAAGTGAAACTTATGAAAATGAGTAAAACGAATGCTGGTGTTGAAATGGAGTGTGGCAAAAGAGAAACTAAACTCACAGCCAAGGCCTGGGGAAAAAAAATTGAAAAACTTCAGCATGAACGCAAAATCACCGTGAATAAAATAAAAGGGCTCATACCTGAAATGAAAGCACTTATGAAAAGCAGGGAAAATGTTTCACATGTTCAATCTCATCTTGAGAATTTAATTCAACTTTGTGAAAATGCTATCACATCACATAATGTGTTGATTCCTCTGCTGCCTGAGGATGAACGAAGCAAACAAAACGAATGGTTTGCCAGCATCACGGAATACAGTAACACATTTGAAGAAGAGGTTAAAAAGTGGCTAAGTGAATCTGAAGAACCACAACAAAATACCAACTTTGGACATTCGGATCCTGCTGTAATTAGAGAAGGAGTGTTTCCTTATCCAACAGAGGATGAACATCAAACACCAACTCAGGCTGTGTCCATATTCATGACAGAGGACATTCAAGACAATGTACAACCAAGTGACAGTATATCAAATATGGGAAGCAAAAACTCCTCTACTAGAAGAAAGTCAACTGTTTCTTCTGCTTCTTCTACACGTCTTAAGGCTGAGGCTGATTTGGCAGCTTTAATGGCAAGACAGAAACTTCTTAAGAACAAACAGGAGCTGGAAGAACAAGAGGAACGTCTGAGGAGAAAGAAAGAGCAGCTTAAATTGGATGAAGATATTGCAGCGCACATGGCTAAGTTAAACGTTTTACGATCTCAGAGCATTCGAAGTGGAAAGAGTTCCTTATCGAAGCATTCTGATGGAATGAACTCTTACCTGGAAAAGGGAAAATCAAACCAAAAGGCTCTCAATGTTAATGCAAATTCTTTTAGTCCACAAATGTCACTGAACCAAAAGGAAATTAAACATGATTATGTGGACCAAGGAGCAAAGCCTAAGGAGAAAACTGCACCTCACTTCATCTATTCTGAGCCTGTGTCACTTAACCAACCAAAACAATATTCAGTGAATTACAGTGCTAATGAGAACACCCAAACTCAAAATGGAGATGTATGGAATGCCGGATTTAGATCACAAAATGAGGATCAAAACAATATGCTGGGAATTATGAGAAAGCAAAATGAAATAACTACCCTTCTGATACAGCAGCAATGCCTCTCATCGTTACCAAAGAGAGAGATCCCAATTTTTGATGGTGATCCATTGAAATATCATGCATTTTTAAAAGCTTTTGAGAATGGTGTGGAAAGAAACACTGAAAACTACAGCGACAGACTCTATTTCTTGGAGCAGTACACTAGAGGACATCCTAAGCAACTAGTTACAAGCTGCCAGCACTTGAACCCAGAAAGAGGCTACTTTAAGGCTAAAGCTCTACTAAGGGAGCATTTTGGAAATGAGCAGAAAGTAGCTTCTGCATATATGGAAAGGGCTCTGTCTTGGCCTTCAATCAAAACAGAGGACGTAAAGGCTCTCCAAGACTACAGTCTTTTCCTCAGAAGTTGCTCGAATGCCATGGAAGGGGTGGAATACTTGAATGAGCTAGATCTACCTGCAAACATGCTCGCCATTATAAAGAAGTTGCCTTACAAATTCAGAGACAAGTGGAGAACTGTAGCCTGTGAGTTGCAAGAGAGGCGCAATCAGAGACCTACATTTAGTGACATCACCAATTTTATTGAGAGACAAGTAAAAATCTTAACTGACCCAGTGTTTGGAAATATCCAGGATGTTCCCTCAGCAACATTAAATAAAGGTGTGAACAAACTCAAGCAACAGCCACGCACTGGGATGAAAGGAACAAGCTTTGCCACCACTGTAGCTCCAGTAGGAATCAAAACTCAACCCAGAACCAAAGAGAAGGAACAGCTTCAAGCTGCAAGGAGTATGTGTCTTTGTTGTGAAGGCGGACACACATTGGATTTGTGTCCTCAGTTGGAGAGAAGAACCCACAAAGAGAAGATAAGGCTTCTTACGAGAAAAGGGTGTCTGCTTTGGCTGTCTGTGTACAGGACACGTCAGCAAAGATTGCAGAAAACGTATTTCTTGTGCAAAGTGTGGTCTCCTACATCCAACTATTCTTCATATCCCTCCAAAGGAAAAAGCAAAGGACTCTGAACAAGAAAAGGAGAAATCAGAGATAACAGTGGACCCCACCCTAGTGTCAAGTGGTCTAACTGGGGCTGGTGATCATGATTGTAAACTTCCTATAGTTCCTGTACAAATTAAGTCAAAAAAGGGCAGCAAAACTGTTACCACATATGCCTTTTTAGATCAAGGAAGTACAGCAGTATTCTGCACAGAGGCGCTGATGCACAAGCTTGGCCTCAGAGGAAAGAAGACACGTATTCTTTTGAGGACGATGGGCCAAGAAAAGGTGGTGAGCAGCCATATCGTGTCGGGATTGGAAGTTTCTGGCTTAAAGTATGATAATTTCTGTGAACTGCCCAAAACTTTCACACAGGAGCGTATGCCTGTCCACAGTGGGAACATTCCAAGACCGAGGGATCTTCAGGGATGGCCTCATTTAAAACAAGTTTGTTTGCCTGAAATAGATGCGGAGATTGAACTGTTGATTGGAACAAATGTTCCTAAGGCCTTGGAACCATTGCAAATCATTCACAGTGTAAATGGAGGACCCTATGCTATCAGGACGATGCTGGGATGGACTGTGAATGGACCTCTGAAGGTAGAAAGTGAGGAAGCAATGGATTGCGAGCAGCCAGAGTTGTCAGTGAACAGAGTGTCAGTTGTGAATTTGGATGAACTTTGGTTCAAGATGGATTTCCCTGAACGCAGTATGGATGAGCAACCTGGAATGTCAAGAGAGGATCAAAGGTTTATGGACTTGGTTACAAACTCAGCAAAGCAAGTGAATGGCCATTACCAGATTGGCTTACCGTTAAGGAATGAGGAACTCAACATGCCAAATAACAGAATAATTGTGGAGCAACGTGCCAAGTACCTGAAGAAAAGGCTTTTGAAGGACCCATCGTTCTATTCAGACTACACAGCCTTTATGAATGATCTTGGTTGCCAAAGGTTATGCAGAAAAGGTGCCTGAAGAGGAGTTGGAATGCTGCAATGGCAAGGTCTGGTATATCCCCCACCATGGCGTTTACCACCCAACAAAGAAGAAGATAAGAGTTGTCTTTGACTGTGGAGCGAGTTTCCAAGGAACATCTCTTAATGCTCAGCTCTTACAAGGTCCAGATCTGACGAGTTCATTGATTGGGGTGGTGACCAGATTCAGAAAGGAACCAGTGGTAATCATGGCAGATGTTGAATCCATGTTTCACCAAGTACGGGTGCCAGCTGAAGATGCCGATTTCTTGAGGTTTCTCTGGTGGCCTGATGGAGATTTAAATCAAGAACTCAGTGATTTCAGGATGTTGGTGCATCTCTTTGGCGCGACTTCATCTCCCAGCTGCGCCAACTTTGCTCTCAGGAAATGTGCAGAAGATAATAAAGAACAGTTCAGCCAAGAGGTGATTGATAAGGTCCTACATTGCTTCTATGTCGATGATTGTCTGGTGTCTGTGCCTTCAGAAGACAAAGCTGTATCTCTCTATCATGACCTTGTCTCCATCTGTGCGAAGGGTGGTTTCCAGCTTAGGAAATGGATAAGCAACAGACGTGAGGTTATGACTGTAATACCTGAAAGTCACAGAGCTAAGGACACGAAAGGATTGGACCTGGATCAGGATCAGCTACCGTTGGAGAGAGTGCTTGGTGTGGAATGGTGCATCCAGTCTGACAGTTTTAAGTTCAAGATCATCATTAAGGGACAGACCACTCACCAGGAGAGGAATTCTTTCAACTGTCAGCTCCATCTTCGATCCTCTTGGAATCCTGAGCCCTGTTGTGTAGCTTGCCAAGAAAATTTTAAGGGACCTGTGCAGGAAATCACTTGGCTGGGATGACATCATACCTGAATCAGTTGCTCATGGATGGATGACTTGGCTGCAGGAACTGTGCCGTCTAGAGAATTTTAACATCATGAGATGCCTGAAACCACCAGACTTTGGAGAAACAACTACAGCACAGCTGCAACCATTTCTGTGACGCAAGTGAAGATGGCTACGGAGTAGTGACTTACCTGCTGTTGCATAGCACACGCTCACAAGTGCACAGTGCTTTTGTCATGGAAAAGGCTAGGGTAGCTCCACTTAAGTCGGTTACCATCCCTCGTATGGAACTCATTGCTGCCACCATGGCAAGCCGCATTGATGTCTTTGTGGAGGAGAGCGTTGCAAATGGAACTTCACAATTCTGTATTTTGGACAGACAGTGCATCCGTGCTAAAATACATCAAGAATGAGACTTCCAGGTTCAAAGTCTTTGTTGCCAACCGAGTTTCAGAAATTCTCAAGGTCTCACACGGTCTTCTCAATGGAGGTATGTTGACACTGCAAGCAACCCAGGCGATGTAGCCTCTAGAGGTTTAAAAGTGGATGCATTCCTCAAGAATCTAACATGGGTTTTAGGTCCGCCTTTTCTCTGTCAACCTGAGTGTATATGGCCTGTTAATCCTGAGGACGTTCATCAGCTTCGACCAGATGACCCTGAGATCAAGAAAGCTGCTGTTGTGAATGCTGTACAGGCCAGAGAAGAGAGTGATGCTGTGACTCATCTTGGACTGGTCTGAAAAGATCCGTGGCTTGGATGTTGAGATTCAAGGACTGTCTCTTGGTTTGTTACAAGAAGAGGAAACAGTTGAACACCGAACTTTCACAGTCTAATTTGGATGTGATACAACAAAGATGTTCTTTAGAGGAAGATGTGGATTCTTTCAAGAGGACGATAGTTCCAAGTTGTCTGTCAGTGGAGGAACTGGAGAAGGCTGAACTAGAGATCATCAGGTTCTGCCAGAGGAAGAAGTTTCCAGAAGAATTCTCCAGGCTGCAAAATGGCGAAAGTGTTAAGGGCCATAGCCACATTTATAAACTTTGCCCACGTGTTGAAGATGGTGTTCTGAGAGTTGGCGGTCGGTTGAGTAGATCACGGAGGCTAAACATCCCCTAATACTGGCTAAAGACTTCCATATCTCAGACATGCTTCTGAGGCATATTCACATAGAGGTGGGACATGGCGGCAGTAACCACATGCTAGCCAAACTCTGGGAGAGGTACTGGATTACTGGGGCTGGTACAGCTATAAGGAGCGTTTTATCCAAGTGTGTCATCTGTGTCATCTGTGTCATCTGTCGTAGACGCTCAGCCGTTGTTCCAGCAGATGGCAGATCTACCTGTTGAAAGAGTAACTCCAGATGAGCCACCATTTAACTCATGTTGGAGTGGACTATTTTGGACCGTTTGAGGTGAAGAGCAGAAGGAGTGTTGTGAAGAGATATGGTGTTATCTTTACCTGTCTGGCTATACGTGCAATTCACATTGAAGTGGCAACTTCACTGGACACCGACTCCTTCATAAATGCACTCAGACGCTTTTTATAGCAAGACGAGGTCAAGTTCAGGAACTGCGCTCAGACAATGGGACAAATTTCATTGGAGCGGAGCGTGAGTTGAGAACAGCTATTGAACAGTGGAACCAGTCTCAGATCAATAATGCACTTCTCCAGAAAGGAATTAAATGGACCTTTAACCCCCCTGCTGGTTCGCATCACGGAGGATCTTGGGAGCGGCTAAACCGTTCGGTGAGAAAAGTCCTAAATTCTACTTTGAATGTGCAAAATCTGGATGAAGAGGGACTTCACACAGTTCTTTGTGAGGTGGAATCCATAATCAACAGCCGGCCGATTACCAAAAGCATCTACAGATCCAAACGACCTGGAAGCATTGACACCCAATCACCTGTTGCTGTTAAAAACCTTACCATCATTACCACCAGGAGACTGCCAGGAGGCGGATGTGTATGCTCGCAGGCGATGGAAGCAGGTGCAATACATGTCAGATTTATTCTGGAAAAGGTGGGTTAGAGAATACTTAACCACAACTACAGGAGCGTCAGAGATGGACCAGAGTGAAGCGCAATATTGTCCCTGGAGATATAGTGCTCATTATGGACAATACGGCTCCTCGAAATTCCTGGGTCATGGGAAAGGTCCTCCAAACCTTTCCAGACAAACGAGGATTTGTGCGTCAGGTGCGGATTAAAACAAAGAGCAGTTGTCTGGATCGTCCAAATAACAAAGATCTGTCTACTACAGGAGGCTGAAGCTGGATGAGGAGCAGCTGCTGAATACTGGAATGCTTTGACTCCCAGTTTGACTTTGATTTTGACTGACTTGCTAAAGACTGATGGCTAAAAACTTCTTTTGACAGACTGGTTGTTGCCTTTACGTCTGACACAGGAAGAAAGAAGACAGAAGACAAGATATGTGTTATGGACTTAAATGATATTAAGCTTTTAACTGTTTCATGCCTCCTATAATATGAATGTGGGTAATATGTGTTATCCTAATAATTAGGGGGCTGGAGTGTAGGAGCCATGAATGAATGTACAGGCATTTTGTATTATGAGATGATATGATTATGGTTTGAATATTGTATTTGTTGTTATTTGTGATGTTGTTGTTTTTTGTGATCTCATTGAAGGAATAAGTGGGTTAAATGGATGTGGGCATGAACGTCAATATGGGTTAAATAGGGTATCTTCTCACCTGTGTGGAGGAGAGACAGAGAGGGTGAGCGGGGTTGCCGTATTTTTTGTTGACCGCCGCAAACACGCAACACACAACACATCACGCAACGTTTTTATTGATACGTCTTTGTGAGTCACTTATATGAGTTTGTGAACAGTTTTTATGAGTTGATTTTTTTTTTTTTTTGTTAATAAAGGATTAAACGTAATTTTATGTATCGTGGTGATTTTTGCCTGGAAGCGCGTCTGACAAAGTAGGGCCCCGTCGTCAGCCTCTCAGCGACTTATTGGTTTGGAAGTCGCTACAAGCAGACATCACCATTTCATAATGACACACATTCTTTTCACAGAATATCGAAATCTCTCCATGTGCTGACACAATCTAATGTTTATCAATATTCTGTGTTATTGTTCTTCTTCGGCAAAACAACTAATTCAAAACAGAGCAACATCAGAACTCAGTGTCTGTCTGTCTGTCTGTCTGTCTGTCGAACCACTGCCTTTGGGGCAGTACTGGAGGCAGTAGCAGACATCACCATTTCATAATGACACATTCATTTCACAGAAGGTCGAAATCTCTCCACGTGCTGACACAATCTAATGTTTATCAATATTCTGTGTTGTTGTTGTTGTTCTTCTTCTTCTACGGCAAAACAACTTATTCAAAAATGAACAACATCAGAACTCAGTGTCTGTCTGTCTGTCTGTCGAACCACCGATGGCTGGGCAGTCTGCTCTTAAAACGTGCGCTCTACCTTTGAGCTTTGAGCCACTCCTGCCCAAAGGCAGTACTGGAGGCAGTAGCAGACATCACCATTTCATAATGACACACATTCATTTCACAGAATATCGAAATCTCTCCACGTGCTGACACAATATAATGTTTATCAATATTCTGTGTTGTTGTTGTTGTTCTTCTTCTTCTTCTTCGCAAAACAACATTCAAAACAGAGCAACATCAGAACTCAGTGTCTGTCTGTATGTCGAAAAACCGATGGCTGGGCAGTCTGCTCTTAAAACGTGCACTCTACCTTTGAGCTATGAGCCACTCCTGCCCAAAGGCAGTACTGGAGGCTGTAGCAGACATCACCATTTCATAATGACACACATTCATTTCACAGAATATCGAAATCTCTCCACGTGCTGACACAATCTAATGTTTATCAATATTCTGTGTTGTTGTTGTTCTTCTTCTTCGGCAAAACAACTTATTCAAAACAGAACAACATCAGAACTCAGTGTCTGTCTGTCTGTCTGTCGAACCACCAATGCTGGGCAGTCTGCTTTTAAAACATGCGCTCTACCTTTGAGCTATGAGCCACTCCTGCCCAAAGGCAGTACTGGAGGCAGTAGCAGACATCACCATTTCATAATGACACATTCATTTCACAGAAGGTCGAAATCTCTCCACGTGCTGACACAATCTAATGTTTATCAATATTCTGTGTTGTTGTTGTTCTTCTTCTTCGCAAAACAACTTATTCAAAACAGAGCAACATCAGAACTCAGTGTCTGTCTGTCTGTATGTCGAACCACCGATGGCTGGGCAGTCTGCTCTTAAAACGTTCGCTCTACCTTTGAGCTATGAGCCACTCCTGCCCAAAGGCAGTACTGGAGGCAGTAGCAGACATCACCATTTCATAATGACACACATTCATTTCACAGAATATCAAAATCTCTCCACGTGCTGACACAATCTAATGTTTATCAATATTCTGTGTTGTTGTTCTTCTTCTTCGGCAAAACAACTTATTCAAAACAGAGCAACATCAGAACTCAGTGTCTGTCTGTCTTGTCTGTCTGTCTGTCGACCCACCGATGGCTGGGCAGTCTGCTCTTAAAACGTGCGCTCTACCTTTGAGCTATGAGCCACTCCTGCCCAAAGGCAGTACTGGAGGCTGTAGCAGACATCACCATTTCATAATGACACACATTCATTTCACAGAATATCGAAATCTCTCCACGTGCTGACACAATCTAATGTTTATCAATATTCTGTGTTGTTGTTGTTGTTCTTCTTCTTCTTCGGCAAAACAACTTATTCAAAACAGAACAACATCAGAACTCAGTCTCTGTCTGTCTGTCTGTCTGTCTGTCTGTCTGTCTGTCTGTCTGTCTGTCTGTCTGTCTGTCTGTCTGTCTGTCTGTCTGTCTGTCTGTCTATCACCATTTCATAATGACACACATTCATTTCACAGAATATCGAAATCTCTCCACGTGCTGACACAATCTAATGTTTATAAATATTCTGTGTTGTTGTTCTTCTTCTTCTTCGGCAAAACAACTTATTCAAAACAGAGCAACATCAGAACTCAGTGTCTGTCTGTCTGTCTGTCTGTCTGTCTGTCTGTCTGTCTATCACCATTTCATAATGACACACATTCATTTCACAGAATATCGAAATCTCTCCACGTGCTGACACAATCTAATGTTTATCAATATTCTGTGTTGTTGTTGTTCTTCTTCTTCTTCGGCAAAACAACTTATTCAAAACAGAGCAACATCAGAACTCAGTGTCTGTCTGTCTGTCTGTCTATCACCATTTCATAATGAGACACATTCATTTCACAGAATATCGAAATCTCTCCACGTGCTGACACAATCTAATGTTTATCAATATTCTGTGTTGTTGTTCTTCTTCTTCGGCAAAACAACTTATTCAAAACAGAGCAAAATCAAAACTCAGTGTCTGTCTGTCTGTCTGTCTGTCTGTCTCACCATTTCATAATGACACACATTCATTTCACAGAATATCGAAATCTCTCCACGTGCTGACACAATCTAATGTTTATCAATAATCTGTGTTGTTGTTGTTCTTCTTCGGCAAAACAACTTATTCAAAACAACATCTGAACTGTCTGTCCTGTCTGTCTGTCTGTCTGCCTGTCTGTCTATCACCATTTCATAATGACACACATTCATTTCACAGAATATCGAAATCTCTCCACGTGCTGACACAATCTAATGTTTATCAATATTCTGTGTTTTTGTTGTTGTTATTCTTCTTCTTCGGCAAAACAACTTATTCAAAACAGAGCAACATCAGAACTCAGTCTCTGTCTGTCTGTCTGTCTTGTCTGTCTGTCTGTCTGTCTGTCTGTCTGTCTATCACCATTTCATAATGACACACATTTATTTCACAGAATATCGAAATCTCTCCACGTGCTGACACAATCTAATGTTTATCAATATTCTGTGTTGTTGTTGTTGTACTTCTTCTTCGGCAAAACAACTTATTCAAAACAGAGCAACATCAGAACTCAGTGTCTGTCTGTCTGTCTGTCTGTCTGTCTATCACCATTTCATAATGACACACATTCATTTCACAGAATATCGAAATCTCTCCACGTGCTGACACAATCTAATGTTTATCAATTTTCTGTGTTGTTGTTGTTGTTATTCTTTTTCGGCAAAACAACTTATTCAAAACAGAGCAACATCAGAACTCAGTCTCTGTCTGTCTGTCTGTCTGTCTGTCTGTCTATCACCATTTCATAATGACACACATTTATTTCACAGAATATCGAAATCTGTCCACGTGCTGACACAATCTAATGTTTATCAATATTCTGTGTTGTTGTTGTTGTTGTACTTCTTCTTCGGCAAAACAACTTATTCAAAACAGAGCAACATTAGAACTCAGTGTCTGTCTGTCTGTCTGTCTGTCTGTCTATCACCATTTCATAATGACACATTCATTTCACAGAATATCGAAATCTCTCCACGTGCTGACACAATCTAATGTTTATCAATATTCTGTGTTGTTGTTGTTGTACTTTTTCTTCGGCAAAACAACTTATTCAAAACAGAGCAACATCAGAACTCAGTGTCTGTCTGTCTGTCTGTCTGTCTGTCTGTCTGTCTGTCTATCACCATTTCATAATGACACACATTCATTTCACAGAATATCGAAATCTCTCCACGTGCTGACACAATCTAATGTTTATCAATATTCTGTGTTGTTGTTGTTGTTCTTCTTCTTCTTCGGCAAAACAACTTATTCAAAACAGAGCAACATCAGAACTCAGTCTCTGTCTGTCTGTCTCTGTCTGTCTGTCTGTCTGTCTGTCTGTCTGTCTGTGTCTGTCTATCACCATTTCATAATGACACACATTCATTTCACAGAATATCGAAATCTCTCCACGTGCTGACACAATCTAATGTTTATCAATATTCTGTGTTGTTGTTGTTCTTCTTCTTCGGCAAAACAACTTATTCAAAACAGAGCAACATCAGAACTCAGTGTCTGTCTGTCTGTCTGTCTGTCTATCACCATTTCATAATGACAAACATTCATTTCACAGAATATCGAAATCTCTACACGTGCTGACACAATCTAATGTTTATCAATATTCTGTGTTGTTGTTGTTGTTCTTCTTCTTCGGCAAAACAACTTATTCAAAACAGAGATATATCAGAACTCAGTGTCTGTCTGTGTGTCTGTCTGTCTGTCTGTCTGTCTGTCTGTCTGTCTGTCTGTCTGTCTGTCTGTCTATCACCATTTCATAATGACACACATTCATTTCACAGAATATCGAAATCTCTCCACGTGCTGACACAATCTAATGTTTATCAATATTCTGTGTTGTTGTTGTTGTTCTTCTTCTTCTTCGGCAAAACAACTTATTCAAAACAGAGCAACATCAGAACTCAGTCTCTGTCTGTCTGTCTGTCTGTCTGTCTGTCTGTGTCTGTCTATCACCATTTCATAATGACACACATTCATTTCACAGAATATCGAAATCTCTCCACGTGCTGACACAATCTAATGTTTATCAATAATCTGTGTTGTTGTTGTTCTTCTTCGGCAAAACAACTTATTCAAAACAACATCTGAACTGTCTGTCTGTCTGTCTGTCTGTCTATCACCATTTCATAATGACACACATTCATTTCACAGAATATCGAAATCTCTCCACGTGCTGACACAATCTAATGTTTATCAATATTCTGTGTTGTTGTTGTTCTTCTTCGGCAAAACAACTTATTCAAAACAGATATATCAGAACTCAGTGTCTGTCTTTCTCTCTTTCTGTCTGTGTGTCTGTCTTGTCTGTCTGTCTGTCTGTCTGTCTGTCTGTCTGTCTGTCTGTCTGTCTGTCTGTCTGTCTGTCTGTCTGTCTGTCTGTCTGTCTGTCTGTCAATCACCATTTCATAATGACACACATTCATTTCTCAGAATATCGAAATCTCTCCACGTGCTGACACAATCTAATGTTTATCAATAATCTGTGTTGTTGTTGTTCTTCTTCGGCAAAACAACTTATTCAAAACAACATCTGAACTGTCTGTCTGTCTGTCTGTCTGTCTATCACCATTTCATAATGACACACATTCATTTCACAGAATATCGAAATCTCTCCACGTGCTGACACAATCTAATGTTTATCAATATTCTGTGTTTTTGTTGTTGTTATTCTTCTTCTTCGGCAAAACAACTTATTCAAAACAGAGCAACATCAGAACTCAGTCTCTGTCTGTCTGTCTGTCTTGTCTGTCTGTCTGTCTGTCTGTCTGTCTGTCTATCACCATTTCATAATGACACACATTTATTTCACAGAATATCGAAATCTCTCCACGTGCTGACACAATCTAATGTTTATCAATATTCTGTGTTGTTGTTGTTGTACTTCTTCTTCGGCAAAACAACTTATTCAAAACAGAGCAACATCAGAACTCAGTGTCTGTCTGTCTGTCTGTCTGTCTGTCTATCACCATTTCATAATGACACACATTCATTTCACAGAATATCGAAATCTCTCCACGTGCTGACACAATCTAATGTTTATCAATTTTCTGTGTTGTTGTTGTTGTTATTCTTTTTCGGCAAAACAACTTATTCAAAACAGAGCAACATCAGAACTCAGTCTCTGTCTGTCTGTCTGTCTGTCTGTCTGTCTGTCTATCACCATTTCATAATGACACACATTTATTTCACAGAATATCGAAATCTGTCCACGTGCTGACACAATCTAATGTTTATCAATATTCTGTGTTGTTGTTGTTGTTGTACTTCTTCTTCGGCAAAACAACTTATTCAAAACAGAGCAACATTAGAACTCAGTGTCTGTCTGTCTGTCTGTCTGTCTGTCTGTCTATCACCATTTCATAATGACACATTCATTTCACAGAATATCGAAATCTCTCCACGTGCTGACACAATCTAATGTTTATCAATATTCTGTGTTGTTGTTGTTGTACTTTTTCTTCGGCAAAACAACTTATTCAAAACAGAGCAACATCAGAACTCAGTGTCTGTCTGTCTGTCTGTCTGTCTGTCTGTCTGTCTGTC
This sequence comes from Antennarius striatus, assembly GCF_040054535.1. NCBI lineage: Eukaryota > Metazoa > Chordata > Actinopteri > Lophiiformes > Antennariidae > Antennarius > Antennarius striatus. Next base: position 569,785 of record NW_027172338.1, read on the forward strand.
TGTCTATCACCATTTCATAATGACACACATTCATTTCACAGAATATCGAAATCTCTCCACGTGCTGACACAATCTAATGTTTATCAATATTCTGTGTTGTTGTTGTTGTTCTTCTTCTTCTTCGGCAAAACAACTTATTCAAAACAGAGCAACATCAGAACTCAGTCTCTGTCTGTCTGTCTCTGTCTGTCTGTCTGTCTGTCTGTCTGTCTGTCTGTGTCTGTCTATCACCATTTCATAATGACACACATTCATTTCACAGAATATCGAAATCTCTCCACGTGCTGACACAATCTAATGTTTATCAATATTCTGTGTTGTTGTTGTTCTTCTTCTTCGGCAAAACAACTTATTCAAAACAGAGCAACATCAGAACTCAGTGTCTGTCTGTCTGTCTGTCTGTCTATCACCATTTCATAATGACAAACATTCATTTCACAGAATATCGAAATCTCTACACGTGCTGACACAATCTAATGTTTATCAATATTCTGTGTTGTTGTTGTTGTTCTTCTTCTTCGGCAAAACAACTTATTCAAAACAGAGATATATCAGAACTCAGTGTCTGTCTGTGTGTCTGTCTGTCTGTCTGTCTGTCTGTCTGTCTGTCTGTCTGTCTGTCTGTCTGTCTATCACCATTTCATAATGACACACATTCATTTCACAGAATATCGAAATCTCTCCACGTGCTGACACAATCTAATGTTTATCAATATTCTGTGTTGTTGTTGTTGTTCTTCTTCTTCTTCGGCAAAACAACTTATTCAAAACAGAGCAACATCAGAACTCAGTCTCTGTCTGTCTGTCTGTCTGTCTGTCTGTCTGTGTCTGTCTATCACCATTTCATAATGACACACATTCATTTCACAGAATATCGAAATCTCTCCACGTGCTGACACAATCTAATGTTTATCAATAATCTGTGTTGTTGTTGTTCTTCTTCGGCAAAACAACTTATTCAAAACAACATCTGAACTGTCTGTCTGTCTGTCTGTCTGTCTATCACCATTTCATAATGACACACATTCATTTCACAGAATATCGAAATCTCTCCACGTGCTGACACAATCTAATGTTTATCAATATTCTGTGTTGTTGTTGTTCTTCTTCGGCAAAACAACTTATTCAAAACAGATATATCAGAACTCAGTGTCTGTCTTTCTCTCTTTCTGTCTGTGTGTCTGTCTTGTCTGTCTGTCTGTCTGTCTGTCTGTCTGTCTGTCTGTCTGTCTGTCTGTCTGTCTGTCTGTCTGTCTGTCTGTCTGTCTGTCTGTCTGTCTGTCTGTCTGTCAATCACCATTTCATAATGACACACATTCATTTCTCAGAATATCGAAATCTCTCCACGTGCTGACACAATCTAATGTTTATCAATAATCTGTGTTGTTGTTGTTCTTCTTCGGCAAAACAACTTATTCAAAACAACATCTGAACTGTCTGTCTGTCTGTCTGTCTGTCTATCACCATTTCATAATGACACACATTCATTTCACAGAATATCGAAATCTCTCCACGTGCTGACACAATCTAATGTTTATCAATAATCTGTGTTGTTGTTGTTCTTCTTCGGCAAAACAACTTTTTCAAAACAGAGCAAAATCAAAACTCAGTGTCTGTCTGTCTGTCTGTCTGTCTCACCATTTCATAATGACACACATTCATTTCACAGAATATCGAAATCTCTCCACGTGCTGACACAATCTAATGTTTATCAATAATCTGTGTTGTTGTTGTTCTTCTTCGGCAAAACAACTTATTCAAAACAACATCTGAACTGTCTGTCCTGTCTGTCTGTCTGTCTGCCTGTCTGTCTATCACCATTTCATAATGACACACATTCATTTCACAGAATATCGAAATCTCTCCACGTGCTGACACAATCTAATGTTTATAAATATTCTGTGTTTTTGTTGTTGTTATTCTTCTTCTTCGGCAAAACAACTTATTCAAAACAGAGCAACATCAGAACTCAGTCTCTGTCTGTCTGTCTGTCTTGTCTGTCTGTCTGTCTGTCTGTCTGTCTATCACCATTTCATAATGACACACATTTATTTCACAGAATATCGAAATCTCTCCACGTGCTGACACAATCTAATGTTTATCAATATTCTGTGTTGTTGTTGTTGTACTTCTTCTTCGGCAAAACAACTTATTCAAAACAGAGCAACATCAGAACTCAGTGTCTGTCTGTCTGTCTGTCTGTCTGTCTATCACCATTTCATAACGACACACATTCATTTCACAGAATATCGAAATCTCTCCACGTGCTGACACAATCTAATGTTTATCAATTTTCTGTGTTGTTGTTGTTGTTATTCTTCTTCTTCGGCAAAACAACTTATTCAAAAAAGAGCAACATCAGAACTCAGTCTCTGTCTGTCTGTCTGTCTGTCTGTCTGTCTATCACCATTTCATAATGACACACATTTATTTCACAGAATATCGAAATCTGTCCACGTGCTGACACAATCTAATGTTTATCAATATTCTGTGTTGTTGTTGTTGTTGTACTTCTTCTTCGGCAAAACAACTTATTCAAAACAGAGCAACATTAGAACTCAGTGTCTGTCTGTCTGTCTGTCTGTCTGTCTGTCTGTCTATCACCATTTCATAATGACACATTCATTTCACAGAATATCGAAATCTCTCCACGTGCTGACACAATCTAATGTTTATCAATATTCTGTGTTGTTGTTGTTGTACTTTTTCTTCGGCA
>NW_027172338.1:577500-580000 GCF_040054535.1 Antennarius striatus
TCTGTCTGTCTATCACCATTTCATAATGACACACATTTATTTCACAGAATATCGAAATCTCTCCACGTGCTGACACAATCTAATGTTTATCAATATTCTGTGTTGTTGTTGTTGTACTTCTTCTTCGGCAAAACAACTTATTCAAAACAGAGCAACATCAGAACTCAGTGTCTGTCTGTCTGTCTGTCTGTCTGTCTATCACCATTTCATAACGACACACATTCATTTCACAGAATATCGAAATCTCTCCACGTGCTGACACAATCTAATGTTTATCAATTTTCTGTGTTGTTGTTGTTGTTATTCTTCTTCTTCGGCAAAACAACTTATTCAAAAAAGAGCAACATCAGAACTCAGTCTCTGTCTGTCTGTCTGTCTGTCTGTCTGTCTATCACCATTTCATAATGACACACATTTATTTCACAGAATATCGAAATCTCTCCACGTGCTGACACAATCTAATGTTTATCAATATTCTGTGTTGTTGTTGTTGTTGTACTTCTTCTTCGGCAAAACAACTTATTCAAAACAGAGCAACATTAGAACTCAGTGTCTGTCTGTCTGTCTGTCTGTCTGTCTGTCTATCACCATTTCATAATGACACATTCATTTCACAGAATATCGAAATCTCTCCACGTGCTGACACAATCTAATGTTTATCAATATTCTGTGTTGTTGTTGTTGTACTTTTTCTTCGGCAAAACAACTTATTCAAAACAGAGCAACATCAGAACTCAGTGTCTGTCTGTCTGTCTGTCTGTCTGTCTATCACCATTTCATAATGACACACATTCATTTCACAGAATATCGAAATCTCTCCACGTGCTGACACAATCTAATGTTTATCAATATTCTGTGTTGTTGTTGTTGTTCTTCTTCTTCTTCTTCGGCAAAACAACTTATTCAAAACAGAGCAACATCAGAACTCAGTCTCTGTCTGTCTGTCTCTGTCTGTCTGTCTGTCTGTCTGTCTGTCTGTGTCTGTCTATCACCATTTCATAATGACACACATTCATTTCACAGAATATCGAAATCTCTCCACGTGCTGACACAATCTAATGTTTATCAATATTCTGTGTTGTTGTTGTTCTTCTTCTTCGGCAAAACAACTTATTCAAAACAGAGCAACATCAGAACTCAGTGTCTGTCTGTCTGTCTGTCTGTCTGTCTATCACCATTTCATAATGACAAACATTCATTTCACAGAATATCGAAATCTCTACACGTGCTGACACAATCTAATGTTTATCAATATTCTGTGTTGTTGTTGTTGTTCTTCTTCTTCGGCAAAACAACTTATTCAAAACAGAGATATATCAGAACTCAGTGTCTGTCTGTGTGTCTGTCTGTCTGTCTGTCTGTCTGTCTGTCTGTCTGTCTGTCTGTCTGTCTGTCTGTCTATCACCATTTCATAATGACACACATTCATTTCACAGAATATCGAAATCTCTCCACGTGCTGACACAATCTAATGTTTATCAATATTCTGTGTTGTTGTTGTTGTTGTTCTTCTTCTTCGGCAAAACAACTTATTCAAAACAGAGCAACATCAGAACTCAGTCTCTGTCTGTCTGTCTGTCTGTCTGTCTGTCTGTCTGTCTGTCTGTCTGTGTCTGTCTATCACCATTTCATAATGACACACATTCATTTCACAGAATATCGAAATGTCTCCACGTGCTGACACAATCTAATGTTTATCAATATTCTGTGTTGTTGTTGTTCTTCTTCTTCGGCAAAACAACTTATTCAAAACAGAGCAACATCAGAACTCAGTGTCTGTCTGTTTGTCTGTCTGTCTGTCTGTCTATCACCATTTCATAATGACACACATTCATTTCACAGAATATCGAAAACTCTCCACGTGCTGACACAATCTAATGTTTATCAATATTCTGTGTTGTTGTTGTTGTTCTTCTTCTTCGGCAAAACAACTTATTCAAAACAGAGATATATCAGAACTCAGTGTCTGTTTGTGTGTCTTTCTGTGTGTCTGTGTGTCTGTCTGTCTGTCTGTCTGTCTGTCTGTCTGTCTGTCTGTCTGTCTGTCTGTCTGTCTGTCTATCACCATTTCATAATGACACACATTCATTTCACAGAATATCGAAATCTCTCCACGTGCTGACACAATCTAATGTTTATCAATATTCTGTGTTGTTGTTGTTGTTCTTCTTCTTCTTCGGCAAAACAACTTATTCAAAACAGAGCAACATCAGAACTCAGTCTCTGTCTGTCTGTCTGTCTGTCTGTCTGTCTGTCTGTCTGTGTCTGTCTATCACCATTTCATAATGACACACATTCATTTCACAGAATATCGAAATCTCTCCACGTGCTGACACAATCTAATGTTTATCAATATTCTGTGTTGTTGTTGTTGTTCTTCTTCTTCGGCAAAACAACTTATTCAAAACAGAGCAAAATCAAAACTCAGTGTCTGTCTGTTTGTCTGTCTGTCTGTCTGTCTGTCACCATTTCATAATGACACACATTCATTTCACAGAAT
>NW_027172338.1:590000-640220 GCF_040054535.1 Antennarius striatus
GTCTGTCTGTCTATCACCATTTCATAATGACACACATTCATTTCACAGAATATAGAAATCTCTCCACGTGCTGACACAATCTAATGTTTATCAATATTCTGTGTTGTTGTTGTTGTTCTTCTTCTTCGGCAAAACAACTTATTCAAAACAGAGCAAAATCAAAACTCAGTGTCTGTCTGTCTGTCTGTCTGTCTATCACCATTTCATAATGACACACATTCATTTCACAGAATATCGAAATCTCTCCACGTGCTGACACAATCTAATGTTTATCAAAATTCTGTGTTGTTGTTCTTCTTCTTCGGCAAAACAACTTATTCCAAACAGAGATATATCAGAACTTAGTGTCTGTCTGTGTGTCTTTCTGTGTGACTGTGTGTCTGTCTGTCTGTCTGTCTGTCTGTCTATCACCATTTCATAATGACACACATTCATTTCACAGAATATCGAAATCTCTCCACGTGCTGACACAATCTAATGTTTATCAATATTCTGTGTTGTTGTTGTTCTTCTTCTTCTTCGGCAAAACAACTTATTCAAAACAGAGCAAAATCAAAACTCAGTGTCTGTCTGTCTGTCTGTCTGTCTATCACCATTTCATAATGACACACATTCATTTCACAGAATATCGAAATCTCTCCACGTGCTGACACAATCTAATGTTTATCAATATTCTGTGTTGTTGTTGTTCTTCTTCGGCAAAACAACTTATTCCAAACAGAGATATATCAGAACTTAGTGTCTGTCTGTGTGTCTTTCTGTGTGTCTGTGTGTCTGTGTGTCTGTCTATCTGTCTGTCTATCTGTCTGTCTATCACCATTTCATAATGACACACATTCATTTCACAGAATATCGAAATCTCTCCACGTGCTGACACAATCTAATGTTTATCAATATTCTGTGTTGTTGTTGTTGTTGTACTTCTTGTTCGGCAAAACAACTTATTCAAAACAGAGCAACATCAGAACTCAGTGTCTGTCTGTCTGTCTGTCTGTCTATCACCATTTCATAATGACAGACATTCATTTCACAGAATATCAAAATCTCTCCACGTGCTGACACAATCTAATGTTTATCAATATTCTGTGTTGTTGTTGTTGTTCTTCTTCTTCTTCGGCAAAACAACTTATTCAAAACAGAGCAACATCAGAACTCAGTGTCTGTCTGTGTCTGTCTGTGTCTGTCTGTCTGTCTATCACCATTTCATAATGACACACATTCATTTCACAGAATATCGAAATCTCTCCACGTGCTGACACAATCTAATGTTTATCAATATTCTGTGTTGTTGTTGTTCTTCTTCTTCGGCAAAACAACTTATTCAAAACAGAGCAACATCAGAACTCAGTGTCTGTCTGTCTGTCTGTCTGTCTGTCTATCACCATTTCATAATGACACACATTCATTTTACAGAATATCGAAATCTCACCACGTGCTGACACAATCTAATGTTTATCAATATTCTGTGTTGTTGTTGTTCCTCTTCGGAAAAACAACTTATTCAAAAAAGAGCAACATCAAAACTCAGTGTCTGTCTGTCTGTCTGTCTGTCTGTCTGTCTGTCTGAAGGTCTATCACCATTTCATAATGACACACATTCATTTCACAGAATATCGAAATCTCTCCACGTGCTGACACAATCTAATGTTTATCAATATTCTGTGTTGTTGTTGTTGTTCTTCTTCTTCTTCGGCAAAACAACTTATTCAAAACAGAGCAACATCAGAACTCAGTGTCTGTCTGTCTGTCTGTCTGTCTGTCTATCACCATTTCATAATGACACACATTCATTTCACAGGATATCGAAATCTCTCCACGTGCTGACACAATCTAATGTTTATCAATATTCTGTGTTGTTGTTGTTGTTGTTCTTCTTCTTCGGCAAAACAACTTATTCAAAACAGAGCAACATCAGAACTCAGTCTCTGTCTGTCTGTCTGTCTGTCTGTCTGTCTGTGTCTGTCTATCACCATTTCATAATGACACACATTCATTTCACAGAATATCGAAATATCTCCACGTGCTGACACAATCTAATGTTTATCAATATTCTGTGTTGTTGTTGTTCTTCTTCTTCGGCAAAACAACTTATTCAAAACAGAGCAACATCAGAACTCAGTGACTGTCTGTCTGTCTGTCTGTCTGTCTATCACCATTTCATAATGACACACATTCATTTCACAGAATATCGAAATCTCTCCACGTGCTGACACAATCTAATGTTTATCAATATTCTGTGTTGTTGTTGTTCTTCTTCTTCTTCTTCGGCAAAACAACTTATTCAAAACAGAGCAACATCAGAACTCAGTCTCTGTCTGTCTGTCTGTCTGTCTGTCTATCACCATTTCATAATGACACACATTCATTTCACAGAATATCGAAATCTCTCCACGTGCTGACACAATCTAATGTTTATCAATATTCTGTGTTGTTGTTGTACTTCTTCTTCGGCAAAACAACTTATTCAAAACAGAGCAACATCAGAACTCGGTGTCTGTCTGTCTGTCTGTCCATCACCATTTCATAATGACACACATTCATTTCACAGAATATCGAAATCTCTCCACGTGCTGACACAATCTAATGTTTATCAATATTCTGTGTTGTTGTTGTTGTTCTTCTTCTTCTTCGGCAAAATAACTTATTCAAAACAGAGCAACATCAGAACTCAGTGTCTGTCTGTCTGTCTGTCTGTCTGTCTATGTGTCTGTCTGTCTGTCTGTCTGTCTATCACCATTTCATAATGACACACATTCATTTCACAGAAAATCGAAATCTCTCCACGTGCTGACACAATCTAATGTTTATCAATATTCTGTGTTGTTGTTGTTGCTCTTCTTCTTCTTCGGCAAAACAACTTATTCAAAACAGAGATATATCAGAACTCAGTGTCTGTCTGTCTGTCTGTCTGTCTGTCTGTCTATCACCATTTCATAATGACACACATTCATTTCACAGAATATCGAAATCTCTCCACGTGCTTACACAATCTAATGTTTATCAATATTCTGTGTTGTTGTTGTTGTTCTTTTTCTTCGGCAAAACAACTTATTCAAAACAGAGCAACATCAGAACTCAGTGTCTGTCTGTCTGTCTGTCTGTCTGTGTATCACCATTTCATAATGACACACATGCATTTCACAGAATATCGAAATCTCTCCACGTGCTGACACAATCTAATGTTTATCAATATTCTGTGTTGTTGTTCTTCTTCTTCGGCAAAACAATTTATTCAAAACAGAGCAACATCAGAACTCAGTGTCTGTCTGTCTATCACCATTTCATAATGACACACATTCATGTCACAGAATATCGAAATCTCTCCACGTGCTGACACAATCTAATGTTTATCAATATTCTGTGTTGTTGTTGTTCTTCTTCTTCTTCTTCTTCTTCGGCAAAACAACTTATTCAAAACAGAGCAACAGACAGACAGACAGACACTGAGTTCTGATGTCTGTCTGTCTGTCTATCACCATTTCATAATGACACACATTCATTTCACAGAATATCGAAATGTCTCCACGTGCTGACACAATCTAATGTTTTCACGTGGAGAGATTTCGATAATCTGTGAAATGAATGCGTGTCATTATGAAATGGTGACAGACAGACAGACAGACAGACACTGAGTTCTGATGTTGCTCTGTTTTGAATAAGTTGTTTTGCCGAAGAAGAATAACAACAACAACACAGAATATTGATAAACATTAGATTGTGTCAGCACGATGAGAGATTTCGATATTCTGTGAAATGAATGTGTGTCATTATGAAATGGTGACAGACAGACAGACAGACAGTTCAGATGTTGTTTTGAATAAGTTGTTTTGCCGAAGAAAAACAACAACACAGAATATTGATAAACATTAGATTGTGTCAGCACGTGGAGAGATTTCGATATTTTGTGAAATGAATGTGTGTCATTATGAAATGGTGATGTCTGCTACTGCCTCCAGTACTGCCTTTGGGCAGGAGTGGCTCATAGCTCAAAGGTAGAGCGCAGGTTTTAAGAGCAGACTGCCCAGGCATCGGTGGTTCGAGACAGACAGACAGACAGACACGGAGTTCTGATGTTGCTCTGTTTTGAATAAGTTGTTTTGCCGAAGAAGAAGAAGAAGAAGAAGAACAACAACACAGAATATTGATAAACATTAGATTGTGTCCGGGTGTTGTTTGGACCCAAATGCAGTACTCTTTTGTAGAGGAGATAAGATGTAGCTTACTTCAGCCGAGGCAGGACGCCCTGAGTTCTCGAGAGCAGGCAGCACGAACTGTGAGGCCGACGAGGAGTGATCCAAAGAGAGGTCGGGGCAGGTAGGGAGGTCGAAGCCAGGTGAACAGTCCGTGAAGGCAGAGGTACCGTTTAGGAACAGGCAGGAGAAGAGACTAGGCCAGGCGGAGGAGTCGAAACCAAACGAGCAGGCAGATACCAGAGGTGCTGAGGCGAAGCACGAGGTCAGGGACAGAAGGCAGGTGAGTTTACCGGGAGGCAGACGAGGATGGCAGGTCAGGGACAGGCAGAGTCGATATCGGAAAATCAGACAGGGAAAAAATGCTGGAAAGTCTCGCATGACGCTGAAGAACAATCTGGCATGGAGTGAAGGTGCTGGAGAGACTAAATGCAGGCTTGATTGCAGTGATCAGAAGCAGGTGAGCAGCATGGGCTGAAGCAGTAGGCGTGGCCGGCAGGTAGAGTGGAGCATAGTGAGGGAGAGTGGAAAAATACTGCAGGGGTGTGACAGGAGGGGAATGAGAGGCGGAGACTGTGACAGTGTCAGCACGTGGAGAGATTTCGATATTCTGTGAAATGAATGTGTGTCATTATGAAATGGTGATGTCTTCTACTGCCTCCAGTACTGCCTTTGGGCAGGAGTGGCTCATAGCTCAATGGTAGAGCGCAGGTTTTAAGAGCAGACTGCCCAGGCATCGGTGGTTCGAGACAGACAGACAGACAGACAGACAGACAGACAGACAGTTCAGATGTTGTTTTGAATAAGTTGTTTTGCCGAAGAAGAACAACAACACAGAATATTGATAAACATTAGATTGTGTCAGCACGTGGAGAGATTTCGATATTTTGTGAAATGAATGTGTCATTATGAAATGGTGATGTCTTCTACTGCCTCCAGTACTGCCTTTGGGCAGGAGTGGCTCATAGCTCAATGGTAGAGCGCAGGTTTTAAGAGCAGACTGCCCAGGCATCGGTGGTTCGAGACAGACAGACAGACAGTTCAGATGTTGTTTTGAATAAGTTGTTTTGCCGAAGAAGAACAACAACACAGAATATTGATAAACATTAGATTGTGTCAGCACGTGGAGAGATTTCGATATTTTGTGAAATGAATGTGTGTCATTATGAAATGGTGATGTCTTCTACTGCCTCCAGTACTGCCTTCGGGCAGGAGTGGCTCATAGCTCAATGGTAGAGCGCAGGTTTTAAGAGCAGACTGCCCAGGCGTCGGTGGTTCGAGACAGACAGACAGACAGTTCAGATGTTGTTTTGAATAAGTTGTTTTGCCGAAGAAGAACAACAACACAGAATATTGATAAACATTAGATTGTGTCAGCACGTGGAGAGATTTCGATATTTTGTGAAATGAATGTGTCATTATGAAATGGTGATGTCTTCTACTGCCTCCAGCACTGCTTTTGGGCAGGAGTGGCTCATAGCTCAATGGTAGAGCGCAGGTTTTAAGAGCAGACTGCCCAGGCATCGATGGTTCGAGACAGACAGACAGACAGTTCAGATGTTGTTTTGAATAAGTTGTTTTGCCGAAGAAGAACAACAACACAGAATATTGATAAACATTCGATTGTGTCAGCACGTGGAGAGATTTCGATATTTTGTGAAATGAATGTGTGTCATTATGAAATGGTGATGTCTTCTACTGCCTCCAGTACTGCCTTTGGGCAGGAGTGGCTCAAAGCTCAATGGTAGAGCGCAGGTTTTAAGAGCAGACTGCCCAGGCATCGGTGGTTCGAGACAGACAGACAGTTCAGATGTTGTTTTGAATAAGTTGTTTTGCCGAAGAAGAACAACAACACAGAATATTGATAAACGTTAGATTGTGTCAGAACGTGGAGAGATTTCGATATTTTGTGAAATGAATGTGTGTCATTATGAAATGGTGATGTCTTCTACTGCCTCCAGTACTGCCTTTGGGCAGGAGTGGCTCATAGCTCAATGGTAGAGCGCAGGTTTTAAGAGCAGACTGCCCAGGCATCGGTGGTTCGAGACAGACAGACAGTTCAGATGTTGTTTTGAATAAGTTGTTTTGCCGAAGAAGAACAACAACACAGAATATTGATAAACGTTAGATTGTGTCAGCACGTGGAGAGATTTCGATATTTTGTGAAATGAATGTGTGTCATTATGAAATGGTGATGTCTTCTACTGCCTCCAGTACTGCCTTTGGGCAGGAGTGGCTCATAGCTCAATGGTAGAGCGCAGGTTTTAAGAGCAGACTGCTCAGGCATCGGTGGTTCGAGACAGACAGACAGACAGTTCAGATGTTGTTTTGAATAAGTTGTTTTGCCGAAGAAGAACAACAACAAAGAATATTGATAAACGTTAGATTGTGTCAGCACGTGGAGAGATTTCGATATTTTGTGAAATGAATGTGTGTCATTATGAAATGGTGATGTCTTCTACTGCCTCCAGTACTGCCTTTGGGCAGGAGTGGCTCATAGCTCAATGGTAGAGCGCAGGTTTTAAGAGCAGACTGCCCAGGCATCGGTGGTTCGAGACAGACAGACAGACAGACAGACAGTTCAGATGTTGTTTTGAATAAGTTGTTTTGCCGAAGAAGAACAACAACACAGAATATTGATAAACATTAGATTGTGTCAGCACGTGGAGAGATTTCGATATTTTGTGAAATGAATGTGTGTCATTATGAAATGGTGATGTCTTCTACTGCCTCCAGTACTGCCTTTGGGCAGGAGTGGCTCATAGCTCAATGGTAGAGCACAGGTTTTAAGAATAGACTGCCCAGGCATCGGTGGTTCCAGACAGACAGACAGTTCAGATGTTGTTTTGAAAAAGTTGTTTTGCCGAAGAAGAACAACAACACAGAATATTGATAAACGTTAGATTGTGTCAGCACGTGGAGAGATTTCGATATTTTGTGAAATGAATGTGTGTCATTATGAAATGGTGATGTCTTATACATCCTCCAGTACTGCCTTTGGGCAGGAGTGGCTCATAGCTCAATGGTAGAGCGCAGGTTTTGAGAGCAGACTGCCCAGGCATCGGTGGTTCGAGACAGACAGACAGACAGACAGACAGACAGACAGACAGACAGACAGACAGACAGACAGACAGACAGACAGACAGACAGACAGACAGACAGACAGACAGACAGACAGACAGACAGACAGACAGACAGACAGACAGACAGACAGACAGACAGACAGACAGACAGACAGACAGACAGACAGACAGACAGACAGACAGACAGACAGACAGACAGACAGACAGACAGACAGACAGACAGACAGACAGACAGACAGACAGACAGACAGACAGACAGACAGACAGACAGACAGACAGACAGACAGACAGACAGACAGACAGACAGACAGACAGACAGACAGACAGACAGACAGACAGACAGACAGACAGACAGACAGACAGACAGACAGACAGACAGACAGACAGACAGACAGACAGACAGACAGACAGACAGACAGACAGACAGACAGACAGACAGACAGACAGACAGACAGACAGACAGACAGACAGACAGACAGACAGACAGACAGACAGACAGACAGACAGACAGACAGACAGACAGACAGACAGACAGACAGACAGACAGACAGACAGACAGACAGACAGACAGACAGACAGACAGACAGACAGACAGACAGACAGACAGACAGACAGACAGACAGACAGACAGACAGACAGACAGACAGACAGACAGACAGACAGACAGACAGACAGACAGACAGACAGACAGACAGACAGACAGACAGACAGACAGACAGACAGTTCAGATGTTGTTTTGATATTTTGTGAAATGAATGTGTGTCATTATGAAATGGTGATGTCTTATACATCCTCCAGTACTGCCTTTGGGCAGGAGTGGCTCATAGCTCAATGGTAGAGCGCAGGTTTTGAGAGCAGACTGCCCAGGCATCGGTGGTTCGAGACAGACAGACAGTTCAGATGTTGTTTTGAATAAGTTGTTTTGCCGAAGAAGAACAACAACACAGAATATTGATAAACGTTAGATTGTGTCAGAACGTGGAGAGATTTCGATATTTTGTGAAATGAATGTGTGTCATTATGAAATGGTGATGTCTTATACATCCTCCAGTACTGCCTTTGGGCAGGAGTGGCTCATAGCTCAATGGTAGAGCGCAGGTTTTGAGAGCAGACTGCCCAGGCATCGGTGGTTCGAGACAGACAGACAGTTCAGATGTTGTTTTGAATAAGTTGTTTTGCCGAAGAAGAACAACAACACAGAATATTGATAAACGTTAGATTGTGTCAGAACGTGGAGAGATTTCGATATTTTGTGAAATGAATGTGTGTCATTATGAAATGGTGATGTCTTCTACTGCCTCCAGTACTGCCTTTGGGCAGGAGTGGCTCATAGCTCAATGGTAGAGCGCAGGTTTTAAGAGCAGACTGCCCAGGCATCGGTGGTTCGAGACAGACAGACAGTTCAGATGTTGTTTTGAATAAGTTGTTTTGCCGAAGAAGAACAACAACACAGAATATTGATAAACGTTAGATTGTGTCAGCACGTGGAGAGATTTCGATATTTTGTGAAATGAATGTGTGTCATTATGAAATGGTGATGTCTTCTACTGCCTCCAGTACTGCCTTTGGGCAGGAGTGGCTCATAGCTCAATGGTAGAGCGCAGGTTTTAAGAGCAGACTGCTCAGGCATCGGTGGTTCGAGACAGACAGACAGACAGTTCAGATGTTGTTTTGAATAAGTTGTTTTGCCGAAGAAGAACAACAACAAAGAATATTGATAAACGTTAGATTGTGTCAGCACGTGGAGAGATTTCGATATTTTGTGAAATGAATGTGTGTCATTATGAAATGGTGATGTCTTCTACTGCCTCCAGTACTGCCTTTGGGCAGGAGTGGCTCATAGCTCAATGGTAGAGCGCAGGTTTTAAGAGCAGACTGCCCAGGCATCGGTGGTTCGAGACAGACAGACAGACAGACAGACAGTTCAGATGTTGTTTTGAATAAGTTGTTTTGCCGAAGAAGAACAACAACACAGAATATTGATAAACATTAGATTGTGTCAGCACGTGGAGAGATTTCGATATTTTGTGAAATGAATGTGTGTCATTATGAAATGGTGATGTCTTCTACTGCCTCCAGTACTGCCTTTGGGCAGGAGTGGCTCATAGCTCAATGGTAGAGCACAGGTTTTAAGAATAGACTGCCCAGGCATCGGTGGTTCCAGACAGACAGACAGTTCAGATGTTGTTTTGAAAAAGTTGTTTTGCCGAAGAAGAACAACAACACAGAATATTGATAAACGTTAGATTGTGTCAGCACGTGGAGAGATTTCGATATTTTGTGAAATGAATGTGTGTCATTATGAAATGGTGATGTCTTATACATCCTCCAGTACTGCCTTTGGGCAGGAGTGGCTCATAGCTCAATGGTAGAGCGCAGGTTTTGAGAGCAGACTGCCCAGGCATCGGTGGTTCGAGACAGACAGACAGACAGACAGACAGACAGACAGACAGTTCAGATGTTGTTTTGATATTTTGTGAAATGAATGTGTGTCATTATGAAATGGTGATGTCTTATACATCCTCCAGTACTGCCTTTGGGCAGGAGTGGCTCATAGCTCAATGGTAGAGCGCAGGTTTTGAGAGCAGACTGCCCAGGCATCGGTGGTTCGAGACAGACAGACAGACAGACAGACAGACAGACAGACAGACAGACAGACAGACAGACAGACAGACAGACAGACAGACAGACAGACAGACAGACAGACAGACAGACAGACAGACAGACAGACAGACAGACAGACAGACAGACAGACAGACAGACAGACAGACAGACAGACAGACAGACAGACAGACAGACAGACAGACAGACAGACAGACAGACAGACAGACAGACAGACAGACAGACAGACAGACAGACAGACAGACAGACAGACAGACAGACAGACAGACAGACAGACAGACAGACAGACAGACAGACAGACAGACAGACAGACAGACAGACAGACAGACAGACAGACAGACAGACAGACAGACAGACAGACAGACAGACAGACAGACAGACAGACAGACAGACAGACAGACAGACAGACAGACAGACAGACAGACAGACAGACAGACAGACAGACAGACAGACAGACAGACAGACAGACAGACAGACAGACAGACAGACAGACAGACAGACAGACAGACAGACAGACAGACAGACAGACAGACAGACAGACAGACAGACAGACAGACAGACAGACAGACAGACAGACAGACAGACAGACAGACAGACAGACAGACAGACAGACAGACAGACAGACAGACAGACAGACAGACAGACAGACAGACAGACAGACAGACAGACAGACAGACAGACAGACAGACAGACAGACAGACAGACAGACAGACAGACAGACAGACAGACAGACAGACAGACAGTTCAGATGTTGTTTTGATATTTTGTGAAATGAATGTGTGTCATTATGAAATGGTGATGTCTTATACATCCTCCAGTACTGCCTTTGGGCAGGAGTGGCTCATGGCTCAATGGTAGAGCGCAGGTTTTGAGAGCAGACTGCCCAGGCATCGGTGGTTCGAGACAGACAGACAGACAGACAGACAGACAGACAGACAGACAGACAGACAGACAGACAGACAGACAGACAGACAGACAGACAGACAGACAGACAGACAGACAGACAGACAGACAGACAGACAGACAGACAGACAGACAGACAGACAGACAGACAGACAGACAGACAGACAGACAGACAGACAGACAGACAGACAGACAGACAGACAGACAGACAGACAGACAGACAGACAGACAGACAGACAGACAGACAGACAGACAGACAGACAGACAGTTCAGATGTTGTTTTGATATTTTGTGAAATGAATGTGTGTCATTATGAAATGGTGATGTCTTATACATCCTCCAGTACTGCCTTTGGGCAGGAGTGGCTCATGGCTCAATGGTAGAGCGCAGGTTTTGAGAGCAGACTGCCCAGGCATCGGTGGTTCGAGACAGACAGACAGACAGACAGACAGACAGACAGACAGACAGACAGACAGACAGACAGACAGACAGACAGACAGACAGACAGACAGACAGACAGACAGACAGACAGACAGACAGACAGACAGACAGACAGACAGACAGACAGACAGACAGACAGACAGTTCAGATGTTGTTTTGATATTTTGTGAAATGAATGTGTGTCATTATGAAATGGTGATGTCTTATACATCCTCCAGTACTGCCTTTGGGCAGGAGTGGCTCATGGCTCAATGGTAGAGCGCAGGTTTTGAGAGCAGACTGCCCAGGCATCGGTGGTTCGAGACAGACAGACAGACAGACAGACAGACAGACAGACAGACAGACAGACAGACAGACAGACAGACAGACAGACAGACAGACAGACAGACAGACAGACAGACAGACAGACAGACAGACAGACAGACAGACAGACAGACAGACAGACAGACAGACAGACAGACAGACAGACAGACAGACAGACAGACAGACAGACAGACAGACAGACAGTTCAGATGTTGTTTTGATATTTTGTGAAATGAATGTGTGTCATTATGAAATGGTGATGTCTTATACATCCTCCAGTACTGCCTTTGGGCAGGAGTGGCTCATGGCTCAATGGTAGAGCGCAGGTTTTGAGAGCAGACTGCCCAGGCATCGGTGGTTCGAGACAGACAGACAGACAGACAGACAGACAGACAGACAGACAGACAGACAGACAGACAGACAGACAGACAGACAGACAGACAGACAGACAGACAGACAGACAGACAGACAGACAGACAGACAGACAGACAGACAGACAGACAGACAGACAGACAGACAGACAGACAGACAGACAGACAGACAGTTCAGATGTTGTTTTGATATTTTGTGAAATGAATGTGTGTCATTATGAAATGGTGATGTCTTATACATCCTCCAGTACTGCCTTTGGGCAGGAGTGGCTCATGGCTCAATGGTAGAGCGCAGGTTTTGAGAGCAGACTGCCCAGGCATCGGTGGTTCGAGACAGACAGACAGACAGACAGACAGACAGACAGACAGACAGACAGACAGACAGACAGACAGACAGACAGACAGACAGACAGACAGACAGACAGACAGACAGACAGACAGACAGACAGACAGACAGACAGACAGACAGACAGACAGACAGACAGACAGACAGACAGACAGACAGACAGACAGACAGACAGACAGACAGACAGACAGACAGACAGACAGACAGACAGACAGACAGACAGACAGACAGACAGACAGACAGACAGACAGACAGACAGACAGACAGACAGACAGACAGACAGACAGACAGACAGACAGACAGACAGACAGACAGACAGACAGACAGACAGACAGACAGTTCAGATGTTGTTTTGATATTTTGTGAAATGAATGTGTGTCATTATGAAATGGTGATGTCTTATACATCCTCCAGTACTGCCTTTGGGCAGGAGTGGCTCATGGCTCAATGGTAGAGCGCAGGTTTTGAGAGCAGACTGCCCAGGCATCGGTGGTTCGAGACAGACAGACAGACAGACAGACAGACAGACAGACAGACAGACAGACAGACAGACAGACAGACAGACAGACAGACAGACAGACAGACAGACAGACAGACAGACAGACAGACAGACAGACAGACAGACAGACAGACAGACAGACAGACAGACAGACAGACAGACAGTTCAGATGTTGTTTTGATATTTTGTGAAATGAATGTGTGTCATTATGAAATGGTGATGTCTTATACATCCTCCAGTACTGCCTTTGGGCAGGAGTGGCTCATGGCTCAATGGTAGAGCGCAGGTTTTGAGAGCAGACTGCCCAGGCATCGGTGGTTCGAGACAGACAGACAGACAGACAGACAGACAGACAGACAGACAGACAGACAGACAGACAGACAGACAGACAGACAGACAGACAGACAGACAGACAGACAGACAGACAGACAGACAGACAGACAGACAGACAGACAGACAGACAGACAGACAGACAGACAGACAGACAGACAGACAGACAGACAGACAGACAGACAGACAGACAGACAGACAGACAGACAGACAGACAGACAGTTCAGATGTTGTTTTGATATTTTGTGAAATGAATGTGTGTCATTATGAAATGGTGATGTCTTATACATCCTCCAGTACTGCCTTTGGGCAGGAGTGGCTCATGGCTCAATGGTAGAGCGCAGGTTTTGAGAGCAGACTGCCCAGGCATCGGTGGTTCGAGACAGACAGACAGACAGACAGACAGACAGACAGACAGACAGACAGACAGACAGACAGACAGACAGACAGACAGACAGACAGACAGACAGACAGACAGACAGACAGACAGACAGACAGACAGACAGACAGACAGACAGACAGACAGACAGACAGACAGACAGACAGACAGACAGACAGACAGACAGACAGACAGACAGACAGACAGACAGACAGACAGACAGACAGACAGACAGACAGACAGACAGACAGACAGACAGACAGACAGTTCAGATGTTGTTTTGATATTTTGTGAAATGAATGTGTGTCATTATGAAATGGTGATGTCTTATACATCCTCCAGTACTGCCTTTGGGCAGGAGTGGCTCATGGCTCAATGGTAGAGCGCAGGTTTTGAGAGCAGACTGCCCAGGCATCGGTGGTTCGAGACAGACAGACAGACAGACAGACAGACAGACAGACAGACAGACAGACAGACAGACAGACAGACAGACAGACAGACAGACAGACAGACAGACAGACAGACAGACAGACAGACAGACAGACAGACAGACAGACAGACAGTTCAGATGTTGTTTTGATATTTTGTGAAATGAATGTGTGTCATTATGAAATGGTGATGTCTTATACATCCTCCAGTACTGCCTTTGGGCAGGAGTGGCTCATGGCTCAATGGTAGAGCGCAGGTTTTGAGAGCAGACTGCCCAGGCATCGGTGGTTCGAGACAGACAGACAGACAGACAGACAGACAGACAGACAGACAGACAGACAGACAGACAGACAGACAGACAGACAGACAGACAGACAGACAGACAGACAGACAGACAGACAGACAGACAGACAGACAGACAGACAGACAGACAGACAGACAGACAGACAGACAGACAGACAGACAGACAGACAGACAGACAGACAGACAGACAGACAGACAGACAGACAGACAGACAGACAGACAGACAGACAGACAGACAGACAGACAGACAGACAGACAGACAGACAGACAGACAGACAGACAGACAGACAGACAGACAGACAGACAGACAGACAGACAGACAGACAGACAGACAGACAGACAGACAGACAGACAGACAGACAGACAGACAGACAGACAGACAGACAGACAGACAGACAGACAGACAGACAGTTCAGATGTTGTTTTGATATTTTGTGAAATGAATGTGTGTCATTATGAAATGGTGATGTCTTATACATCCTCCAGTACTGCCTTTGGGCAGGAGTGGCTCATGGCTCAATGGTAGAGCGCAGGTTTTGAGAGCAGACTGCCCAGGCATCGGTGGTTCGAGACAGACAGACAGACAGACAGACAGACAGACAGACAGACAGACAGACAGACAGACAGACAGACAGACAGACAGACAGACAGACAGACAGACAGACAGACAGACAGACAGACAGACAGACAGACAGACAGACAGACAGACAGACAGACAGACAGACAGACAGACAGACAGACAGACAGACAGACAGACAGACAGACAGACAGACAGACAGACAGACAGACAGACAGACAGACAGACAGACAGACAGACAGACAGTTCAGATGTTGTTTTGATATTTTGTGAAATGAATGTGTGTCATTATGAAATGGTGATGTCTTATACATCCTCCAGTACTGCCTTTGGGCAGGAGTGGCTCATGGCTCAATGGTAGAGCGCAGGTTTTGAGAGCAGACTGCCCAGGCATCGGTGGTTCGAGACAGACAGACAGACAGACAGACAGACAGACAGACAGACAGACAGACAGACAGACAGACAGACAGACAGACAGACAGACAGACAGACAGACAGACAGACAGACAGTTCAGATGTTGTTTTGATATTTTGTGAAATGAATGTGTGTCATTATGAAATGGTGATGTCTTATACATCCTCCAGTACTGCCTTTGGGCAGGAGTGGCTCATGGCTCAATGGTAGAGCGCAGGTTTTGAGAGCAGACTGCCCAGGCATCGGTGGTTCGAGACAGACAGACAGACAGACAGACAGACAGACAGACAGACAGACAGACAGACAGACAGACAGACAGACAGACAGACAGACAGACAGACAGACAGACAGACAGACAGACAGACAGACAGACAGACAGACAGACAGACAGACAGACAGACAGACAGTTCAGATGTTGTTTTGATATTTTGTGAAATGAATGTGTGTCATTATGAAATGGTGATGTCTTATACATCCTCCAGTACTGCCTTTGGGCAGGAGTGGCTCATGGCTCAATGGTAGAGCGCAGGTTTTGAGAGCAGACTGCCCAGGCATCGGTGGTTCGAGACAGACAGACAGACAGACAGACAGACAGACAGACAGACAGACAGACAGACAGACAGACAGACAGACAGACAGACAGACAGACAGACAGACAGACAGACAGACAGACAGACAGTTCAGATGTTGTTTTGATATTTTGTGAAATGAATGTGTGTCATTATGAAATGGTGATGTCGTGATGTCTTATACATCCTCCAGTACTGCCTTTGGGCAGGAGTGGCTCATGGCTCAATGGTAGAGCGCAGGTTTTGAGAGCAGACTGCCCAGGCATCGGTGGTTCGAGACAGACAGACAGACAGACAGACAGACAGACAGACAGACAGACAGACAGACAGACAGACAGACAGACAGACAGACAGACAGACAGACAGACAGACAGACAGACAGACAGACAGACAGACAGACAGACAGACAGACAGACAGACAGACAGACAGACAGACAGACAGACAGACAGACAGACAGACAGACAGACAGACAGACAGACAGACAGACAGACAGACAGACAGACAGACAGACAGACAGACAGACAGACAGACAGACAGACAGACAGACAGACAGACAGACAGACAGACAGACAGACAGACAGACAGACAGACAGACAGACAGACAGACAGACAGACAGACAGACAGACAGACAGACAGACAGACAGACAGACAGACAGACAGACAGACAGACAGACAGACAGACAGACAGACAGACAGACAGACAGACAGACAGACAGACAGACAGACAGACAGACAGACAGACAGACAGACAGACAGACAGACAGACAGACAGACAGACAGACAGACAGACAGTTCAGATGTTGTTTTGATATTTTGTGAAATGAATGTGTGTCATTATGAAATGGTGATGTCTTATACATCCTCCAGTACTGCCTTTGGGCAGGAGTGGCTCATAGCTCAATGGTAGAGCGCAGGTTTTGAGAGCAGACTGCCCAGGCATCGGTGGTTCGAGACAGACAGACAGACAGACAGACAGACAGACAGACAGACAGACAGACAGACAGACAGACAGACAGACAGACAGACAGACAGTTCAGATGTTGTTTTGATATTTTGTGAAATGAATGTGTGTCATTATGAAATGGTGATGTCTTATACATCCTCCAGTACTGCCTTTGGGCAGGAGTGGCTCATAGCTCAATGGTAGAGCGCAGGTTTTGAGAGCAGACTGCCCAGGCATCGGTGGTTCGAGACAGACAGACAGACAGACAGACAGACAGACAGTTCAGATGTTGTTTTGATATTTTGTGAAATGAATGTGTGTCATTATGAAATGGTGATGTCTTATACATCCTCCAGTACTGCCTTTGGGCAGGAGTGGCTCATAGCTCAATGGTAGAGCGCAGGTTTTGAGAGCAGACTGCCCAGGCATCGGTGGTTCGAGACAGACAGACAGACAGACAGACAGACAGACAGACAGTTCAGATGTTGTTTTGATATTTTGTGAAATGAATGTGTGTCATTATGAAATGGTGATGTCTTATACATCCTCCAGTACTGCCTTTGGGCAGGAGTGGCTCATAGCTCAATGGTAGAGCGCAGGTTTTGAGAGCAGACTGCCCAGGCATCGGTGGTTCGAGACAGACAGACAGACAGACAGACAGACAGACAGACAGACAGATGTTGTTTTGATATTTTGTGAAATGAATGTGTGTCATTATGAAATGGTGATGTCTTATACATCCTCCAGTACTGCCTTTGGGCAGGAGTGGCTCATAGCTCAATGGTAGAGCGCAGGTTTTGAGAGCAGACTGCCCAGGCATCGGTGGTTCGAGACAGACAGACAGACAGACAGACAGACAGACAGACAGACAGACAGACAGACAGACAGACAGACAGACAGACAGACAGACAGACAGACAGACAGACAGACAGACAGACAGACAGACAGACAGACAGACAGACAGACAGACAGACAGACAGACAGACAGACAGACAGACAGACAGACAGACAGACAGACAGACAGACAGACAGACAGACAGACAGACAGACAGACAGACAGACAGACAGACAGACAGACAGACAGACAGACAGACAGACAGACAGACAGACAGACAGACAGACAGACAGACAGACAGACAGACAGACAGACAGACAGACAGACAGACAGACAGACAGACAGACAGACAGACAGACAGACAGACAGACAGACAGACAGACAGACAGACAGACAGACAGACAGACAGACAGACAGACAGACAGACAGACAGACAGACAGACAGACAGACAGACAGACAGACAGACAGACAGACAGACAGACAGACAGACAGACAGACAGACAGACAGACAGACAGACAGACAGACAGACAGACAGACAGACAGACAGACAGACAGACAGACAGACAGACAGACAGACAGACAGACAGACAGACAGACAGACAGACAGACAGACAGACAGACAGACAGACAGACAGACAGACAGACAGACAGACAGACAGACAGACAGACAGACAGACAGACAGACAGACAGACAGACAGACAGACAGACAGACAGACAGACAGACAGACAGACAGACAGACAGACAGACAGACAGACAGACAGACAGTTCAGATGTTGTTTTGATATTTTGTGAAATGAATGTGTGTCATTATGAAATGGTGATGTCTTATACATCCTCCAGTACTGCCTTTGGGCAGGAGTGGCTCATAGCTCAATGGTAGAGCGCAGGTTTTGAGAGCAGACTGCCCAGGCATCGGTGGTTCGAGACAGACAGACAGACAGACAGACAGACAGACAGACAGACAGACAGACAGACAGACAGACAGACAGACAGACAGACAGACAGACAGACAGTTCAGATGTTGTTTTGATATTTTGTGAAATGAATGTGTGTCATTATGAAATGGTGATGTCTTATACATCCTCCAGTACTGCCTTTGGGCAGGAGTGGCTCATAGCTCAATGGTAGAGCGCAGGTTTTGAGAGCAGACTGCCCAGGCATCGGTGGTTCGAGACAGACAGACAGACAGACAGACAGACAGACAGACAGACAGACAGACAGACAGACAGACAGACAGACAGACAGACAGTTCAGATGTTGTTTTGATATTTTGTGAAATGAATGTGTGTCATTATGAAATGGTGATGTCTTATACATCCTCCAGTACTGCCTTTGGGCAGGAGTGGCTCATAGCTCAATGGTAGAGCGCAGGTTTTGAGAGCAGACTGCCCAGGCATCGGTGGTTCGAGACAGACAGACAGACAGACAGACAGACAGACAGACAGACAGACAGACAGACAGACAGACAGACAGACAGACAGACAGACAGTTCAGATGTTGTTTTGATATTTTGTGAAATGAATGTGTGTCATTATGAAATGGTGATGTCTTATACATCCTCCAGTACTGCCTTTGGGCAGGAGTGGCTCATAGCTCAATGGTAGAGCGCAGGTTTTGAGAGCAGACTGCCCAGGCATCGGTGGTTCGAGACAGACAGACAGACAGACAGACAGACAGACAGACAGACAGACAGACAGACAGACAGACAGACAGACAGACAGACAGACAGACAGACAGACAGACAGACAGACAGACAGACAGACAGACAGACAGACAGACAGACAGACAGACAGACAGACAGACAGACAGACAGACAGACAGACAGACAGACAGACAGACAGACAGACAGACAGACAGACAGACAGACAGACAGACAGACAGACAGACAGACAGACAGACAGACAGACAGTTCAGATGTTGTTTTGATATTTTGTGAAATGAATGTGTGTCATTATGAAATGGTGATGTCTTATACATCCTCCAGTACTGCCTTTGGGCAGGAGTGGCTCATAGCTCAATGGTAGAGCGCAGGTTTTGAGAGCAGACTGCCCAGGCATCGGTGGTTCGAGACAGACAGACAGACAGACAGACAGACAGACAGACAGACAGACAGACAGACAGACAGACAGACAGACAGACAGACAGACAGACAGACAGTTCAGATGTTGTTTTGATATTTTGTGAAATGAATGTGTGTCATTATGAAATGGTGATGTCTTATACATCCTCCAGTACTGCCTTTGGGCAGGAGTGGCTCATAGCTCAATGGTAGAGCGCAGGTTTTGAGAGCAGACTGCCCAGGCATCGGTGGTTCGAGACAGACAGACAGACAGACAGACAGACAGACAGACAGACAGACAGACAGACAGACAGACAGACAGACAGACAGACAGACAGACAGACAGACAGACAGACAGACAGACAGACAGACAGACAGACAGACAGACAGACAGACAGACAGACAGACAGACAGACAGACAGACAGACAGACAGACAGACAGACAGACAGACAGACAGACAGACAGACAGACAGACAGACAGACAGACAGACAGACAGACAGACAGACAGACAGACAGACAGACAGACAGACAGACAGACAGACAGTTCAGATGTTGTTTTGATATTTTGTGAAATGAATGTGTGTCATTATGAAATGGTGATGTCTTATACATCCTCCAGTACTGCCTTTGGGCAGGAGTGGCTCATAGCTCAATGGTAGAGCGCAGACAGACAGACAGACAGACAGACAGACAGACAGACAGACAGACAGACAGACAGACAGACAGACAGACAGACAGACAGACAGACAGACAGACAGACAGACAGACAGACAGACAGACAGACAGACAGACAGACAGACAGACAGACAGACAGACAGACAGACAGACAGACAGACAGACAGACAGACAGACAGACAGACAGACAGACAGACAGACAGACAGACAGACAGACAGACAGACAGACAGACAGACAGACAGACAGACAGACAGACAGACAGACAGACAGACAGACAGACAGACAGACAGACAGACAGACAGACAGACAGACAGACAGTTCAGATGTTGTTTTGATATTTTGTGAAATGAATGTGTGTCATTATGAAATGGTGATGTCTTATACATCCTCCAGTACTGCCTTTGGGCAGGAGTGGCTCATAGCTCAATGGTAGAGCGCAGGTTTTGAGAGCAGACTGCCCAGGCATCGGTGGTTCGAGACAGACAGACAGACAGACAGACAGACAGACAGACAGACAGACAGACAGACAGACAGACAGACAGACAGACAGTTCAGATGTTGTTTTGATATTTTGTGAAATGAATGTGTGTCATTATGAAATGGTGATGTCTTATACATCCTCCAGTACTGCCTTTGGGCAGGAGTGGCTCATAGCTCAATGGTAGAGCGCAGGTTTTGAGAGCAGACTGCCCAGGCATCGGTGGTTCGAGACAGACAGACAGACAGACAGACAGACAGACAGTTCAGATGTTGTTTTGATATTTTGTGAAATGAATGTGTGTCATTATGAAATGGTGATGTCTTATACATCCTCCAGTACTGCCTTTGGGCAGGAGTGGCTCATAGCTCAATGGTAGAGCGCAGGTTTTGAGAGCAGACTGCCCAGGCATCGGTGGTTCGAGACAGACAGACAGACAGACAGACAGACAGACAGACAGACAGTTCAGATGTTGTTTTGATATTTTGTGAAATGAATGTGTGTCATTATGAAATGGTGATGTCTTATACATCCTCCAGTACTGCCTTTGGGCAGGAGTGGCTCATAGCTCAATGGTAGAGCGCAGGTTTTGAGAGCAGACTGCCCAGGCATCGGTGGTTCGAGACAGACAGACAGACAGACAGACAGACAGACAGACAGACAGACAGACAGACAGACAGACAGACAGACAGACAGACAGACAGACAGACAGACAGACAGACAGACAGACAGACAGACAGACAGACAGACAGACAGACAGACAGACAGACAGACAGACAGACAGACAGACAGACAGACAGACAGACAGACAGACAGACAGACAGACAGACAGACAGACAGACAGACAGACAGACAGACAGACAGACAGACAGACAGACAGACAGACAGACAGACAGACAGACAGACAGACAGACAGACAGACAGACAGACAGACAGACAGACAGACAGACAGACAGACAGACAGACAGACAGACAGACAGACAGACAGACAGACAGACAGACAGACAGACAGACAGACAGACAGACAGACAGACAGACAGACAGACAGACAGACAGACAGACAGACAGACAGACAGACAGACAGACAGACAGACAGACAGACAGACAGACAGACAGACAGACAGACAGATGTTGTTTTGATATTTTGTGAAATGAATGTGTGTCATTATGAAATGGTGATGTCTTATACATCCTCCAGTACTGCCTTTGGGCAGGAGTGGCTCATAGCTCAATGGTAGAGCGCAGGTTTTGAGAGCAGACTGCCCAGGCATCGGTGGTTCGAGACAGACAGACAGACAGACAGACAGACAGACAGACAGACAGACAGACAGACAGACAGACAGACAGACAGACAGACAGACAGACAGACAGACAGACAGACAGACAGACAGACAGACAGACAGACAGACAGACAGACAGACAGACAGACAGACAGACAGACAGACAGACAGACAGACAGACAGACAGACAGACAGACAGACAGACAGACAGACAGACAGACAGACAGACAGACAGACAGACAGACAGACAGACAGACAGACAGACAGACAGACAGACAGACAGACAGACAGACAGACAGACAGACAGACAGACAGACAGACAGACAGACAGACAGACAGTTCAGATGTTGTTTTGATATTTTGTGAAATGAATGTGTGTCATTATGAAATGGTGATGTCTTATACATCCTCCAGTACTGCCTTTGGGCAGGAGTGGCTCATAGCTCAATGGTAGAGCGCAGGTTTTGAGAGCAGACTGCCCAGGCATCGGTGGTTCGAGACAGACAGACAGACAGACAGACAGACAGACAGACAGACAGACAGACAGACAGACAGACAGACAGACAGACAGACAGACAGACAGACAGACAGACAGACAGACAGACAGACAGACAGACAGACAGACAGACAGACAGACAGACAGACAGACAGACAGACAGTTCAGATGTTGTTTTGATATTTTGTGAAATGAATGTGTGTCATTATGAAATGGTGATGTCTTATACATCCTCCAGTACTGCCTTTGGGCAGGAGTGGCTCATAGCTCAATGGTAGAGCGCAGGTTTTGAGAGCAGACTGCCCAGGCATCGGTGGTTCGAGACAGACAGACAGACAGACAGACAGACAGACAGACAGACAGACAGACAGACAGACAGACAGACAGACAGACAGACAGACAGACAGACAGACAGACAGACAGACAGACAGACAGACAGACAGACAGACAGACAGACAGACAGACAGACAGACAGACAGACAGACAGACAGACAGACAGACAGACAGACAGACAGACAGACAGACAGACAGACAGACAGACAGACAGACAGACAGACAGACAGACAGACAGACAGACAGACAGACAGACAGACAGACAGACAGACAGACAGACAGACAGACAGACAGACAGACAGACAGACAGACAGACAGACAGACAGACAGACAGACAGACAGACAGTTCAGATGTTGTTTTGATATTTTGTGAAATGAATGTGTGTCATTATGAAATGGTGATGTCTTATACATCCTCCAGTACTGCCTTTGGGCAGGAGTGGCTCATAGCTCAATGGTAGAGCGCAGGTTTTGAGAGCAGACTGCCCAGGCATCGGTGGTTCGAGACAGACAGACAGACAGACAGACAGACAGACAGACAGACAGACAGACAGACAGACAGACAGTTCAGATGTTGTTTTGATATTTTGTGAAATGAATGTGTGTCATTATGAAATGGTGATGTCTTATACATCCTCCAGTACTGCCTTTGGGCAGGAGTGGCTCATAGCTCAATGGTAGAGCGCAGGTTTTGAGAGCAGACTGCCCAGGCATCGGTGGTTCGAGACAGACAGACAGACAGACAGACAGACAGACAGACAGACAGACAGACAGACAGACAGACAGACAGACAGACAGACAGACAGACAGACAGACAGACAGACAGACAGACAGACAGACAGACAGACAGACAGACAGACAGACAGACAGACAGACAGACAGACAGACAGACAGACAGACAGACAGACAGACAGACAGACAGACAGACAGACAGACAGACAGACAGACAGACAGACAGACAGACAGACAGACAGACAGACAGACAGACAGACAGACAGACAGACAGACAGACAGACAGACAGACAGACAGACAGACAGACAGACAGACAGTTCAGATGTTGTTTTGATATTTTGTGAAATGAATGTGTGTCATTATGAAATGGTGATGTCTTATACATCCTCCAGTACTGCCTTTGGGCAGGAGTGGCTCATAGCTCAATGGTAGAGCGCAGGTTTTGAGAGCAGACTGCCCAGGCATCGGTGGTTCGAGACAGACAGACAGACAGACAGACAGACAGACAGACAGACAGACAGACAGACAGACAGACAGACAGACAGACAGACAGACAGTTCAGATGTTGTTTTGATATTTTGTGAAATGAATGTGTGTCATTATGAAATGGTGATGTCTTATACATCCTCCAGTACTGCCTTTGGGCAGGAGTGGCTCATAGCTCAATGGTAGAGCGCAGGTTTTGAGAGCAGACTGCCCAGGCATCGGTGGTTCGAGACAGACAGACAGACAGACAGACAGACAGACAGTTCAGATGTTGTTTTGATATTTTGTGAAATGAATGTGTGTCATTATGAAATGGTGATGTCTTATACATCCTCCAGTACTGCCTTTGGGCAGGAGTGGCTCATAGCTCAATGGTAGAGCGCAGGTTTTGAGAGCAGACTGCCCAGGCATCGGTGGTTCGAGACAGACAGACAGACAGACAGACAGACAGACAGACAGACAGACAGTTCAGATGTTGTTTTGATATTTTGTGAAATGAATGTGTGTCATTATGAAATGGTGATGTCTTATACATCCTCCAGTACTGCCTTTGGGCAGGAGTGGCTCATAGCTCAATGGTAGAGCGCAGGTTTTGAGAGCAGACTGCCCAGGCATCGGTGGTTCGAGACAGACAGACAGACAGACAGACAGACAGACAGACAGACAGACAGACAGACAGACAGACAGACAGACAGACAGACAGACAGACAGACAGACAGACAGACAGACAGACAGACAGACAGACAGACAGACAGACAGACAGACAGACAGACAGACAGACAGACAGACAGACAGACAGACAGACAGACAGACAGATGTTGTTTTGATATTTTGTGAAATGAATGTGTGTCATTATGAAATGGTGATGTCTTATACATCCTCCAGTACTGCCTTTGGGCAGGAGTGGCTCATAGCTCAATGGTAGAGCGCAGGTTTTGAGAGCAGACTGCCCAGGCATCGGTGGTTCGAGACAGACAGACAGACAGACAGACAGACAGACAGACAGACAGACAGACAGACAGACAGACAGACAGACAGACAGACAGACAGACAGACAGACAGACAGACAGACAGACAGACAGACAGACAGACAGACAGACAGACAGACAGACAGACAGACAGACAGACAGACAGACAGACAGACAGACAGACAGACAGACAGACAGACAGACAGACAGACAGACAGACAGACAGACAGACAGACAGACAGACAGACAGACAGACAGACAGACAGACAGACAGACAGACAGACAGACAGACAGACAGACAGACAGACAGACAGACAGACAGACAGACAGACAGACAGACAGACAGACAGACAGACAGACAGACAGACAGACAGACAGACAGACAGACAGACAGACAGACAGACAGACAGACAGACAGACAGACAGACAGACAGACAGACAGACAGACAGACAGACAGACAGACAGACAGACAGACAGACAGACAGACAGACAGACAGACAGACAGACAGACAGTTCAGATGTTGTTTTGATATTTTGTGAAATGAATGTGTGTCATTATGAAATGGTGATGTCTTATACATCCTCCAGTACTGCCTTTGGGCAGGAGTGGCTCATAGCTCAATGGTAGAGCGCAGGTTTTGAGAGCAGACTGCCCAGGCATCGGTGGTTCGAGACAGACAGACAGACAGACAGACAGACAGACAGACAGACAGACAGACAGACAGACAGTTCAGATGTTGTTTTGATATTTTGTGAAATGAATGTGTGTCATTATGAAATGGTGATGTCTTATACATCCTCCAGTACTGCCTTTGGGCAGGAGTGGCTCATAGCTCAATGGTAGAGCGCAGGTTTTGAGAGCAGACTGCCCAGGCATCGGTGGTTCGAGACAGACAGACAGACAGACAGACAGACAGACAGACAGACAGACAGACAGACAGTTCAGATGTTGTTTTGATATTTTGTGAAATGAATGTGTGTCATTATGAAATGGTGATGTCTTATACATCCTCCAGTACTGCCTTTGGGCAGGAGTGGCTCATAGCTCAATGGTAGAGCGCAGGTTTTGAGAGCAGACTGCCCAGGCATCGGTGGTTCGAGACAGACAGACAGACAGACAGACAGACAGACAGACAGACAGACAGACAGACAGACAGACAGACAGACAGACAGTTCAGATGTTGTTTTGATATTTTGTGAAATGAATGTGTGTCATTATGAAATGGTGATGTCTTATACATCCTCCAGTACTGCCTTTGGGCAGGAGTGGCTCATAGCTCAATGGTAGAGCGCAGGTTTTGAGAGCAGACTGCCCAGGCATCGGTGGTTCGAGACAGACAGACAGACAGACAGACAGACAGACAGACAGACAGACAGACAGACAGTTCAGATGTTGTTTTGATATTTTGTGAAATGAATGTGTGTCATTATGAAATGGTGATGTCTTATACATCCTCCAGTACTGCCTTTGGGCAGGAGTGGCTCATAGCTCAATGGTAGAGCGCAGGTTTTGAGAGCAGACTGCCCAGGCATCGGTGGTTCGAGACAGACAGACAGACAGACAGACAGACAGACAGACAGACAGACAGACAGACAGTTCAGATGTTGTTTTGATATTTTGTGAAATGAATGTGTGTCATTATGAAATGGTGATGTCTTATACATCCTCCAGTACTGCCTTTGGGCAGGAGTGGCTCATAGCTCAATGGTAGAGCGCAGGTTTTGAGAGCAGACTGCCCAGGCATCGGTGGTTCGAGACAGACAGACAGACAGACAGACAGACAGACAGACAGACAGACAGACAGACAGTTCAGATGTTGTTTTGATATTTTGTGAAATGAATGTGTGTCATTATGAAATGGTGATGTCTTATACATCCTCCAGTACTGCCTTTGGGCAGGAGTGGCTCATAGCTCAATGGTAGAGCGCAGGTTTTGAGAGCAGACTGCCCAGGCATCGGTGGTTCGAGACAGACAGACAGACAGACAGACAGACAGACAGACAGACAGACAGTTCAGATGTTGTTTTGATATTTTGTGAAATGAATGTGTGTCATTATGAAATGGTGATGTCTTATACATCCTCCAGTACTGCCTTTGGGCAGGAGTGGCTCATAGCTCAATGGTAGAGCGCAGGTTTTGAGAGCAGACTGCCCAGGCATCGGTGGTTCGAGACAGACAGACAGACAGACAGACAGACAGACAGACAGACAGACAGACAGACAGTTCAGATGTTGTTTTGATATTTTGTGAAATGAATGTGTGTCATTATGAAATGGTGATGTCTTATACATCCTCCAGTACTGCCTTTGGGCAGGAGTGGCTCATAGCTCAATGGTAGAGCGCAGGTTTTGAGAGCAGACTGCCCAGGCATCGGTGGTTCGAGACAGACAGACAGACAGACAGACAGACAGACAGACAGACAGACAGACAGACAGTTCAGATGTTGTTTTGATATTTTGTGAAATGAATGTGTGTCATTATGAAATGGTGATGTCTTATACATCCTCCAGTACTGCCTTTGGGCAGGAGTGGCTCATAGCTCAATGGTAGAGCGCAGGTTTTGAGAGCAGACTGCCCAGGCATCGGTGGTTCGAGACAGACAGACAGACAGACAGACAGACAGACAGACAGACAGACAGACAGACAGTTCAGATGTTGTTTTGATATTTTGTGAAATGAATGTGTGTCATTATGAAATGGTGATCATCCTCCAGTACTGCCTTTGGGCAGGAGTGGCTCATAGCTCAATGGTAGAGCGCAGGTTTTGAGAGCAGACTGCCCAGGCATCGGTGGTTCGAGACAGACAGACAGACAGACAGACAGACAGACAGACAGACAGACAGACAGACAGTTCAGATGTTGTTTTGATATTTTGTGAAATGAATGTGTGTCATTATGAAATGGTGATGTCTTATACATCCTCCAGTACTGCCTTTGGGCAGGAGTGGCTCATAGCTCAATGGTAGAGCGCAGGTTTTGAGAGCAGACTGCCCAGGCATCGGTGGTTCGAGACAGACAGACAGACAGACAGACAGACAGACAGACAGACAGACAGACAGACAGACAGACAGTTCAGATGTTGTTTTGATATTTTGTGAAATGAATGTGTGTCATTATGAAATGGTGATGTCTTATACATCCTCCAGTACTGCCTTTGGGCAGGAGTGGCTCATAGCTCAATGGTAGAGCGCAGGTTTTGAGAGCAGACTGCCCAGGCATCGGTGGTTCGAGACAGACAGACAGACAGACAGACAGACAGACAGACAGACAGACAGACAGACAGACAGTTCAGATGTTGTTTTGATATTTTGTGAAATGAATGTGTGTCATTATGAAATGGTGATGTCTTATACATCCTCCAGTACTGCCTTTGGGCAGGAGTGGCTCATAGCTCAATGGTAGAGCGCAGGTTTTGAGAGCAGACTGCCCAGGCATCGGTGGTTCGAGACAGACAGACAGACAGACAGACAGACAGACAGACAGACAGACAGACAGACAGACAGTTCAGATGTTGTTTTGATATTTTGTGAAATGAATGTGTGTCATTATGAAATGGTGATGTCTTATACATCCTCCAGTACTGCCTTTGGGCAGGAGTGGCTCATAGCTCAATGGTAGAGCGCAGGTTTTGAGAGCAGACTGCCCAGGCATCGGTGGTTCGAGACAGACAGACAGACAGACAGACAGACAGACAGACAGACAGACAGACAGACAGACAGTTCAGATGTTGTTTTGATATTTTGTGAAATGAATGTGTGTCATTATGAAATGGTGATGTCTTATACATCCTCCAGTACTGCCTTTGGGCAGGAGTGGCTCATAGCTCAATGGTAGAGCGCAGGTTTTGAGAGCAGACTGCCCAGGCATCGGTGGTTCGAGACAGACAGACAGACAGACAGACAGACAGACAGACAGACAGACAGACAGACAGACAGTTCAGATGTTGTTTTGATATTTTGTGAAATGAATGTGTGTCATTATGAAATGGTGATGTCTTATACATCCTCCAGTACTGCCTTTGGGCAGGAGTGGCTCATAGCTCAATGGTAGAGCGCAGGTTTTGAGAGCAGACTGCCCAGGCATCGGTGGTTCGAGACAGACAGACAGACAGACAGACAGACAGACAGACAGACAGACAGACAGACAGACAGTTCAGATGTTGTTTTGATATTTTGTGAAATGAATGTGTGTCATTATGAAATGGTGATGTCTTATACATCCTCCAGTACTGCCTTTGGGCAGGAGTGGCTCATAGCTCAATGGTAGAGCGCAGGTTTTGAGAGCAGACTGCCCAGGCATCGGTGGTTCGAGACAGACAGACAGACAGACAGACAGACAGACAGACAGACAGACAGACAGACAGTTCAGATGTTGTTTTGATATTTTGTGAAATGAATGTGTGTCATTATGAAATGGTGATGTCTTATACATCCTCCAGTACTGCCTTTGGGCAGGAGTGGCTCATAGCTCAATGGTAGAGCGCAGGTTTTGAGAGCAGACTGCCCAGGCATCGGTGGTTCGAGACAGACAGACAGACAGACAGACAGACAGACAGACAGACAGACAGACAGACAGTTCAGATGTTGTTTTGATATTTTGTGAAATGAATGTGTGTCATTATGAAATGGTGATGTCTTATACATCCTCCAGTACTGCCTTTGGGCAGGAGTGGCTCATAGCTCAATGGTAGAGCGCAGGTTTTGAGAGCAGACTGCCCAGGCATCGGTGGTTCGAGACAGACAGACAGACAGACAGACAGACAGACAGACAGACAGACAGACAGACAGTTCAGATGTTGTTTTGATATTTTGTGAAATGAATGTGTGTCATTATGAAATGGTGATGTCTTATACATCCTCCAGTACTGCCTTTGGGCAGGAGTGGCTCATAGCTCAATGGTAGAGCGCAGGTTTTGAGAGCAGACTGCCCAGGCATCGGTGGTTCGAGACAGACAGACAGACAGACAGACAGACAGACAGACAGACAGACAGACAGACAGACAGACAGACAGACAGACAGACAGACAGACAGACAGACAGACAGACAGACAGACAGACAGACAGACAGACAGACAGACAGACAGACAGACAGACAGACAGACAGACAGACAGACAGACAGACAGACAGACAGACAGACAGACAGACAGACAGACAGACAGACAGACAGACAGACAGACAGACAGACAGACAGACAGACAGACAGACAGACAGACAGACAGACAGACAGACAGACAGACAGACAGACAGACAGACAGACAGACAGACAGACAGACAGACAGACAGACAGACAGACAGACAGACAGACAGACAGACAGACAGACAGACAGACAGACAGACAGACAGACAGACAGACAGACAGACAGACAGACAGACAGACAGACAGACAGACAGACAGACAGACAGACAGACAGACAGACAGACAGACAGACAGACAGACAGACAGACAGACAGACAGACAGACAGACAGACAGACAGACAGACAGACAGACAGACAGACAGACAGACAGACAGACAGACAGACAGACAGACAGACAGACAGACAGACAGACAGACAGACAGACAGACAGACAGACAGACAGACAGACAGACAGACAGACAGACAGACAGACAGACAGACAGACAGACAGACAGACAGACAGACAGACAGACAGACAGACAGACAGACAGACAGACAGACAGACAGACAGACAGACAGACAGACAGACAGACAGACAGACAGACAGACAGACAGACAGACAGACAGACAGACAGACAGACAGACAGACAGACAGACAGACAGACAGACAGACAGACAGACAGACAGACAGACAGACAGACAGACAGACAGACAGACAGACAGACAGACAGACAGACAGACAGACAGACAGACAGACAGACAGACAGACAGACAGACAGACAGACAGACAGACAGACAGACAGACAGACAGACAGACAGACAGACAGACAGACAGACAGACAGACAGACAGACAGACAGACAGACAGACAGACAGACAGACAGACAGACAGACAGACAGACAGACAGACAGACAGACAGACAGACAGACAGACAGACAGACAGACAGACAGACAGACAGACAGACAGACAGACAGACAGACAGACAGACAGACAGACAGACAGACAGACAGACAGACAGACAGACAGACAGACAGACAGACAGACAGACAGACAGACAGACAGACAGACAGACAGACAGACAGACAGACAGACAGACAGACAGACAGACAGACAGACAGACAGACAGACAGACAGACAGACAGACAGACAGACAGACAGACAGACAGACAGACAGACAGACAGACAGACAGACAGACAGACAGACAGACAGACAGACAGACAGACAGACAGACAGACAGACAGACAGACAGACAGACAGACAGACAGACAGACAGACAGACAGACAGACAGACAGACAGACAGACAGACAGACAGACAGACAGACAGACAGACAGACAGACAGACAGACAGACAGACAGACAGACAGACAGACAGACAGACAGACAGACAGACAGACAGACAGACAGACAGACAGACAGACAGACAGACAGACAGACAGACAGACAGACAGACAGACAGACAGACAGACAGACAGACAGACAGACAGACAGACAGACAGACAGACAGACAGACAGACAGACAGACAGACAGACAGACAGACAGACAGACAGACAGACAGACAGACAGACAGACAGACAGACAGACAGACAGACAGACAGACAGACAGACAGACAGACAGACAGACAGACAGACAGACAGACAGACAGACAGACAGACAGACAGACAGACAGACAGACAGACAGACAGACAGACAGACAGACAGACAGACAGACAGACAGACAGACAGACAGACAGACAGACAGACAGACAGACAGACAGACAGACAGACAGACAGACAGACAGACAGACAGACAGACAGACAGACAGACAGACAGACAGACAGACAGACAGACAGACAGACAGACAGACAGACAGACAGACAGACAGACAGTTCAGATGTTGTTTTGATATTTTGTGAAATGAATGTGTGTCATTATGAAATGGTGATGTCTTATACATCCTCCAGTACTGCCTTTGGGCAGGAGTGGCTCATAGCTCAATGGTAGAGCGCAGGTTTTGAGAGCAGACTGCCCAGGCATCGGTGGTTCGAGACAGACAGACAGACAGACAGACAGACAGACAGACAGACAGACAGACAGACAGACAGACAGACAGTTCAGATGTTGTTTTGATATTTTGTGAAATGAATGTGTGTCATTATGAAATGGTGATGTCTTATACATCCTCCAGTACTGCCTTTGGGCAGGAGTGGCTCATAGCTCAATGGTAGAGCGCAGGTTTTGAGAGCAGACTGCCCAGGCATCGGTGGTTCGAGACAGACAGACAGACAGACAGACAGACAGACAGACAGACAGACAGACAGACAGACAGACAGACAGTTCAGATGTTGTTTTGATATTTTGTGAAATGAATGTGTGTCATTATGAAATGGTGATGTCTTATACATCCTCCAGTACTGCCTTTGGGCAGGAGTGGCTCATAGCTCAATGGTAGAGCGCAGGTTTTGAGAGCAGACTGCCCAGGCATCGGTGGTTCGAGACAGACAGACAGACAGACAGACAGACAGACAGACAGACAGACAGACAGACAGACAGACAGACAGTTCAGATGTTGTTTTGATATTTTGTGAAATGAATGTGTGTCATTATGAAATGGTGATGTCTTATACATCCTCCAGTACTGCCTTTGGGCAGGAGTGGCTCATAGCTCAATGGTAGAGCGCAGGTTTTGAGAGCAGACTGCCCAGGCATCGGTGGTTCGAGACAGACAGACAGACAGACAGACAGACAGACAGACAGACAGACAGACAGACAGACAGACAGACAGTTCAGATGTTGTTTTGATATTTTGTGAAATGAATGTGTGTCATTATGAAATGGTGATGTCTTATACATCCTCCAGTACTGCCTTTGGGCAGGAGTGGCTCATAGCTCAATGGTAGAGCGCAGGTTTTGAGAGCAGACTGCCCAGGCATCGGTGGTTCGAGACAGACAGACAGACAGACAGACAGACAGACAGACAGACAGACAGACAGACAGACAGACAGACAGTTCAGATGTTGTTTTGATATTTTGTGAAATGAATGTGTGTCATTATGAAATGGTGATGTCTTATACATCCTCCAGTACTGCCTTTGGGCAGGAGTGGCTCATAGCTCAATGGTAGAGCGCAGGTTTTGAGAGCAGACTGCCCAGGCATCGGTGGTTCGAGACAGACAGACAGACAGACAGACAGACAGACAGACAGACAGACAGACAGACAGACAGACAGACAGTTCAGATGTTGTTTTGATATTTTGTGAAATGAATGTGTGTCATTATGAAATGGTGATGTCTTATACATCCTCCAGTACTGCCTTTGGGCAGGAGTGGCTCATAGCTCAATGGTAGAGCGCAGGTTTTGAGAGCAGACTGCCCAGGCATCGGTGGTTCGAGACAGACAGACAGACAGACAGACAGACAGACAGACAGACAGACAGACAGACAGACAGACAGACAGTTCAGATGTTGTTTTGATATTTTGTGAAATGAATGTGTGTCATTATGAAATGGTGATGTCTTATACATCCTCCAGTACTGCCTTTGGGCAGGAGTGGCTCATAGCTCAATGGTAGAGCGCAGGTTTTGAGAGCAGACTGCCCAGGCATCGGTGGTTCGAGACAGACAGACAGACAGACAGACAGACAGACAGACAGACAGACAGACAGACAGACAGACAGACAGACAGACAGTTCAGATGTTGTTTTGATATTTTGTGAAATGAATGTGTGTCATTATGAAATGGTGATGTCTTATACATCCTCCAGTACTGCCTTTGGGCAGGAGTGGCTCATAGCTCAATGGTAGAGCGCAGGTTTTGAGAGCAGACTGCCCAGGCATCGGTGGTTCGAGACAGACAGACAGACAGACAGACAGACAGACAGACAGACAGACAGACAGACAGACAGACAGACAGACAGACAGTTCAGATGTTGTTTTGATATTTTGTGAAATGAATGTGTGTCATTATGAAATGGTGATGTCTTATACATCCTCCAGTACTGCCTTTGGGCAGGAGTGGCTCATAGCTCAATGGTAGAGCGCAGGTTTTGAGAGCAGACTGCCCAGGCATCGGTGGTTCGAGACAGACAGACAGACAGACAGACAGACAGACAGACAGACAGACAGACAGACAGACAGACAGACAGTTCAGATGTTGTTTTGATATTTTGTGAAATGAATGTGTGTCATTATGAAATGGTGATGTCTTATACATCCTCCAGTACTGCCTTTGGGCAGGAGTGGCTCATAGCTCAATGGTAGAGCGCAGGTTTTGAGAGCAGACTGCCCAGGCATCGGTGGTTCGAGACAGACAGACAGACAGACAGACAGACAGACAGACAGACAGACAGACAGACAGACAGACAGACAGTTCAGATGTTGTTTTGATATTTTGTGAAATGAATGTGTGTCATTATGAAATGGTGATGTCTTATACATCCTCCAGTACTGCCTTTGGGCAGGAGTGGCTCATAGCTCAATGGTAGAGCGCAGGTTTTGAGAGCAGACTGCCCAGGCATCGGTGGTTCGAGACAGACAGACAGACAGACAGACAGACAGACAGACAGACAGACAGACAGACAGACAGACAGACAGTTCAGATGTTGTTTTGATATTTTGTGAAATGAATGTGTGTCATTATGAAATGGTGATGTCTTATACATCCTCCAGTACTGCCTTTGGGCAGGAGTGGCTCATAGCTCAATGGTAGAGCGCAGGTTTTGAGAGCAGACTGCCCAGGCATCGGTGGTTCGAGACAGACAGACAGACAGACAGACAGACAGACAGACAGACAGACAGACAGACAGACAGTTCAGATGTTGTTTTGATATTTTGTGAAATGAATGTGTGTCATTATGAAATGGTGATGTCTTATACATCCTCCAGTACTGCCTTTGGGCAGGAGTGGCTCATAGCTCAATGGTAGAGCGCAGGTTTTGAGAGCAGACTGCCCAGGCATCGGTGGTTCGAGACAGACAGACAGACAGACAGACAGACAGACAGACAGACAGACAGACAGACAGACAGTTCAGATGTTGTTTTGATATTTTGTGAAATGAATGTGTGTCATTATGAAATGGTGATGTCTTATACATCCTCCAGTACTGCCTTTGGGCAGGAGTGGCTCATAGCTCAATGGTAGAGCGCAGGTTTTGAGAGCAGACTGCCCAGGCATCGGTGGTTCGAGACAGACAGACAGACAGACAGACAGACAGACAGACAGACAGACAGACAGACAGACAGTTCAGATGTTGTTTTGATATTTTGTGAAATGAATGTGTGTCATTATGAAATGGTGATGTCTTATACATCCTCCAGTACTGCCTTTGGGCAGGAGTGGCTCATAGCTCAATGGTAGAGCGCAGGTTTTGAGAGCAGACTGCCCAGGCATCGGTGGTTCGAGACAGACAGACAGACAGACAGACAGACAGACAGACAGACAGACAGACAGACAGACAGACAGACAGACAGACAGACAGACAGACAGACAGACAGACAGACAGACAGACAGACAGACAGACAGACAGACAGACAGACAGACAGACAGACAGACAGACAGACAGACAGACAGACAGACAGACAGACAGACAGACAGACAGACAGACAGACAGACAGACAGACAGACAGACAGACAGACAGACAGACAGACAGACAGACAGACAGACAGACAGACAGACAGACAGACAGACAGACAGACAGACAGACAGACAGACAGACAGACAGACAGACAGACAGACAGACAGACAGACAGACAGACAGACAGACAGACAGACAGACAGACAGTTCAGATGTTGTTTTGATATTTTGTGAAATGAATGTGTGTCATTATGAAATGGTGATGTCTTATACATCCTCCAGTACTGCCTTTGGGCAGGAGTGGCTCATAGCTCAATGGTAGAGCGCAGGTTTTGAGAGCAGACTGCCCAGGCATCGGTGGTTCGAGACAGACAGACAGACAGACAGACAGACAGACAGACAGACAGACAGACAGACAGACAGACAGACAGACAGACAGACAGACAGACAGACAGACAGACAGACAGACAGACAGACAGACAGACAGACAGACAGACAGACAGACAGACAGACAGACAGACAGACAGACAGACAGACAGACAGACAGACAGACAGACAGACAGACAGACAGTTCAGATGTTGTTTTGATATTTTGTGAAATGAATGTGTGTCATTATGAAATGGTGATGTCTTATACATCCTCCAGTACTGCCTTTGGGCAGGAGTGGCTCATAGCTCAATGGTAGAGCGCAGGTTTTGAGAGCAGACTGCCCAGGCATCGGTGGTTCGAGACAGACAGACAGACAGACAGACAGACAGACAGACAGACAGACAGACAGACAGACAGACAGACAGACAGACAGACAGACAGACAGACAGACAGACAGACAGACAGACAGACAGACAGACAGACAGACAGACAGACAGACAGACAGACAGACAGACAGACAGACAGACAGACAGACAGACAGACAGACAGACAGACAGACAGACAGACAGACAGACAGACAGACAGACAGACAGACAGACAGACAGACAGACAGACAGACAGACAGACAGACAGACAGACAGACAGACAGACAGACAGTTCAGATGTTGTTTTGATATTTTGTGAAATGAATGTGTGTCATTATGAAATGGTGATGTCTTATACATCCTCCAGTACTGCCTTTGGGCAGGAGTGGCTCATAGCTCAATGGTAGAGCGCAGGTTTTGAGAGCAGACTGCCCAGGCATCGGTGGTTCGAGACAGACAGACAGACAGACAGACAGACAGACAGACAGACAGACAGACAGACAGACAGACAGACAGACAGACAGACAGACAGACAGACAGACAGTTCAGATGTTGTTTTGATATTTTGTGAAATGAATGTGTGTCATTATGAAATGGTGATGTCTTATACATCCTCCAGTACTGCCTTTGGGCAGGAGTGGCTCATAGCTCAATGGTAGAGCGCAGGTTTTGAGAGCAGACTGCCCAGGCATCGGTGGTTCGAGACAGACAGACAGACAGACAGACAGACAGACAGACAGACAGACAGACAGACAGACAGACAGACAGACAGACAGACAGACAGACAGACAGACAGACAGACAGACAGACAGACAGACAGACAGACAGACAGACAGACAGACAGACAGACAGACAGACAGACAGACAGACAGACAGACAGACAGACAGACAGACAGACAGACAGACAGACAGACAGACAGACAGACAGACAGACAGACAGACAGACAGACAGACAGACAGACAGACAGACAGACAGACAGACAGACAGACAGACAGACAGACAGACAGACAGACAGACAGACAGACAGACAGACAGACAGACAGACAGACAGACAGACAGACAGACAGACAGACAGACAGACAGACAGACAGACAGACAGACAGACAGACAGACAGACAGACAGACAGACAGACAGACAGACAGACAGACAGACAGACAGACAGACAGACAGACAGTTCAGATGTTGTTTTGATATTTTGTGAAATGAATGTGTGTCATTATGAAATGGTGATGTCTTATACATCCTCCAGTACTGCCTTTGGGCAGGAGTGGCTCATAGCTCAATGGTAGAGCGCAGGTTTTGAGAGCAGACTGCCCAGGCATCGGTGGTTCGAGACAGACAGACAGACAGACAGACAGACAGACAGACAGACAGACAGACAGACAGACAGACAGTTCAGATGTTGTTTTGATATTTTGTGAAATGAATGTGTGTCATTATGAAATGGTGATGTCTTATACATCCTCCAGTACTGCCTTTGGGCAGGAGTGGCTCATAGCTCAATGGTAGAGCGCAGGTTTTGAGAGCAGACTGCCCAGGCATCGGTGGTTCGAGACAGACAGACAGACAGACAGACAGACAGACAGACAGACAGACAGACAGACAGACAGACAGTTCAGATGTTGTTTTGATATTTTGTGAAATGAATGTGTGTCAT
This sequence comes from Antennarius striatus, assembly GCF_040054535.1. Lineage (NCBI taxonomy): Eukaryota > Metazoa > Chordata > Actinopteri > Lophiiformes > Antennariidae > Antennarius > Antennarius striatus. The sequence continues at coordinate 628,125 of NW_027172338.1, forward strand.
TATGAAATGGTGATGTCTTATACATCCTCCAGTACTGCCTTTGGGCAGGAGTGGCTCATAGCTCAATGGTAGAGCGCAGGTTTTGAGAGCAGACTGCCCAGGCATCGGTGGTTCGAGACAGACAGACAGACAGACAGACAGACAGACAGACAGACAGACAGACAGACAGACAGACAGACAGACAGACAGACAGACAGACAGACAGACAGACAGACAGACAGACAGACAGACAGACAGACAGACAGACAGACAGACAGACAGACAGACAGACAGACAGACAGACAGACAGACAGACAGACAGACAGACAGACAGACAGACAGACAGACAGACAGACAGACAGACAGACAGACAGACAGACAGACAGACAGACAGACAGACAGACAGACAGACAGACAGACAGACAGACAGACAGACAGACAGACAGACAGACAGACAGACAGACAGACAGACAGACAGACAGACAGACAGACAGACAGACAGACAGACAGACAGACAGACAGACAGACAGACAGACAGACAGACAGACAGACAGACAGTTCAGATGTTGTTTTGATATTTTGTGAAATGAATGTGTGTCATTATGAAATGGTGATGTCTTATACATCCTCCAGTACTGCCTTTGGGCAGGAGTGGCTCATAGCTCAATGGTAGAGCGCAGGTTTTGAGAGCAGACTGCCCAGGCATCGGTGGTTCGAGACAGACAGACAGACAGACAGACAGACAGACAGACAGACAGACAGACAGACAGACAGACAGACAGACAGACAGACAGACAGACAGACAGACAGACAGACAGACAGACAGACAGACAGACAGACAGTTCAGATGTTGTTTTGATATTTTGTGAAATGAATGTGTGTCATTATGAAATGGTGATGTCTTATACATCCTCCAGTACTGCCTTTGGGCAGGAGTGGCTCATAGCTCAATGGTAGAGCGCAGGTTTTGAGAGCAGACTGCCCAGGCATCGGTGGTTCGAGACAGACAGACAGACAGACAGACAGACAGACAGACAGACAGACAGACAGACAGACAGACAGACAGACAGACAGACAGACAGACAGACAGACAGACAGACAGTTCAGATGTTGTTTTGATATTTTGTGAAATGAATGTGTGTCATTATGAAATGGTGATGTCTTATACATCCTCCAGTACTGCCTTTGGGCAGGAGTGGCTCATAGCTCAATGGTAGAGCGCAGGTTTTGAGAGCAGACTGCCCAGGCATCGGTGGTTCGAGACAGACAGACAGACAGACAGACAGACAGACAGTTCAGATGTTGTTTTGATATTTTGTGAAATGAATGTGTGTCATTATGAAATGGTGATGTCTTATACATCCTCCAGTACTGCCTTTGGGCAGGAGTGGCTCATAGCTCAATGGTAGAGCGCAGGTTTTGAGAGCAGACTGCCCAGGCATCGGTGGTTCGAGACAGACAGACAGACAGACAGACAGACAGACAGACAGTTCAGATGTTGTTTTGATATTTTGTGAAATGAATGTGTGTCATTATGAAATGGTGATGTCTTATACATCCTCCAGTACTGCCTTTGGGCAGGAGTGGCTCATAGCTCAATGGTAGAGCGCAGGTTTTGAGAGCAGACTGCCCAGGCATCGGTGGTTCGAGACAGACAGACAGACAGACAGACAGACAGACAGACAGACAGACAGACAGACAGACAGATGTTGTTTTGATATTTTGTGAAATGAATGTGTGTCATTATGAAATGGTGATGTCTTATACATCCTCCAGTACTGCCTTTGGGCAGGAGTGGCTCATAGCTCAATGGTAGAGCGCAGGTTTTGAGAGCAGACTGCCCAGGCATCGGTGGTTCGAGACAGACAGACAGACAGACAGACAGACAGACAGACAGACAGACAGACAGACAGACAGACAGACAGACAGACAGACAGACAGACAGACAGACAGACAGACAGACAGACAGACAGACAGACAGACAGACAGACAGACAGACAGACAGACAGACAGACAGACAGACAGACAGACAGACAGACAGACAGACAGACAGACAGACAGACAGACAGACAGACAGACAGACAGACAGACAGACAGACAGACAGACAGACAGACAGACAGACAGACAGACAGACAGACAGACAGACAGACAGACAGACAGACAGACAGACAGACAGACAGACAGACAGACAGACAGACAGACAGACAGACAGACAGACAGACAGACAGACAGACAGACAGACAGACAGACAGACAGACAGACAGACAGACAGACAGACAGACAGACAGACAGTTCAGATGTTGTTTTGATATTTTGTGAAATGAATGTGTGTCATTATGAAATGGTGATGTCTTATACATCCTCCAGTACTGCCTTTGGGCAGGAGTGGCTCATAGCTCAATGGTAGAGCGCAGGTTTTGAGAGCAGACTGCCCAGGCATCGGTGGTTCGAGACAGACAGACAGACAGACAGACAGACAGACAGACAGACAGACAGACAGACAGACAGACAGACAGACAGACAGACAGACAGACAGACAGACAGACAGACAGACAGACAGTTCAGATGTTGTTTTGATATTTTGTGAAATGAATGTGTGTCATTATGAAATGGTGATGTCTTATACATCCTCCAGTACTGCCTTTGGGCAGGAGTGGCTCATAGCTCAATGGTAGAGCGCAGGTTTTGAGAGCAGACTGCCCAGGCATCGGTGGTTCGAGACAGACAGACAGACAGACAGACAGACAGACAGACAGACAGACAGACAGACAGACAGACAGACAGACAGACAGACAGACAGACAGACAGACAGACAGACAGACAGACAGACAGACAGACAGACAGACAGACAGACAGACAGACAGACAGACAGACAGACAGACAGACAGACAGACAGACAGACAGACAGACAGACAGACAGACAGACAGACAGTTCAGATGTTGTTTTGATATTTTGTGAAATGAATGTGTGTCATTATGAAATGGTGATGTCTTATACATCCTCCAGTACTGCCTTTGGGCAGGAGTGGCTCATAGCTCAATGGTAGAGCGCAGGTTTTGAGAGCAGACTGCCCAGGCATCGGTGGTTCGAGACAGACAGACAGACAGACAGACAGACAGACAGACAGACAGACAGACAGACAGACAGACAGACAGACAGACAGACAGACAGACAGACAGACAGACAGACAGACAGACAGACAGACAGACAGACAGACAGACAGACAGACAGACAGACAGACAGACAGACAGACAGACAGACAGACAGACAGACAGACAGACAGACAGTTCAGATGTTGTTTTGATATTTTGTGAAATGAATGTGTGTCATTATGAAATGGTGATGTCTTATACATCCTCCAGTACTGCCTTTGGGCAGGAGTGGCTCATAGCTCAATGGTAGAGCGCAGGTTTTGAGAGCAGACTGCCCAGGCATCGGTGGTTCGAGACAGACAGACAGACAGACAGACAGACAGACAGACAGACAGACAGACAGACAGACAGACAGACAGACAGACAGACAGACAGACAGACAGACAGACAGACAGACAGACAGACAGACAGACAGACAGACAGACAGACAGACAGACAGACAGACAGACAGACAGACAGACAGACAGACAGACAGACAGTTCAGATGTTGTTTTGATATTTTGTGAAATGAATGTGTGTCATTATGAAATGGTGATGTCTTATACATCCTCCAGTACTGCCTTTGGGCAGGAGTGGCTCATAGCTCAATGGTAGAGCGCAGGTTTTGAGAGCAGACTGCCCAGGCATCGGTGGTTCGAGACAGACAGACAGACAGACAGACAGACAGACAGACAGACAGACAGACAGACAGACAGACAGACAGACAGACAGACAGACAGACAGACAGACAGACAGACAGACAGACAGACAGACAGACAGACAGACAGACAGACAGACAGACAGACAGACAGACAGACAGACAGACAGACAGACAGACAGACAGACAGACAGACAGACAGACAGACAGACAGACAGACAGACAGACAGACAGACAGACAGACAGACAGACAGTTCAGATGTTGTTTTGATATTTTGTGAAATGAATGTGTGTCATTATGAAATGGTGATGTCTTATACATCCTCCAGTACTGCCTTTGGGCAGGAGTGGCTCATAGCTCAATGGTAGAGCGCAGGTTTTGAGAGCAGACTGCCCAGGCATCGGTGGTTCGAGACAGACAGACAGACAGACAGACAGACAGACAGACAGACAGACAGACAGACAGACAGACAGACAGACAGACAGTTCAGATGTTGTTTTGATATTTTGTGAAATGAATGTGTGTCATTATGAAATGGTGATGTCTTATACATCCTCCAGTACTGCCTTTGGGCAGGAGTGGCTCATAGCTCAATGGTAGAGCGCAGGTTTTGAGAGCAGACTGCCCAGGCATCGGTGGTTCGAGACAGACAGACAGACAGACAGACAGACAGACAGACAGACAGACAGACAGACAGACAGACAGACAGACAGACAGACAGACAGACAGACAGACAGACAGACAGACAGACAGACAGACAGACAGACAGACAGACAGACAGACAGACAGACAGACAGACAGACAGACAGACAGACAGACAGACAGACAGACAGACAGACAGACAGACAGACAGACAGACAGACAGACAGACAGTTCAGATGTTGTTTTGATATTTTGTGAAATGAATGTGTGTCATTATGAAATGGTGATGTCTTATACATCCTCCAGTACTGCCTTTGGGCAGGAGTGGCTCATAGCTCAATGGTAGAGCGCAGGTTTTGAGAGCAGACTGCCCAGGCATCGGTGGTTCGAGACAGACAGACAGACAGACAGACAGACAGACAGACAGACAGACAGACAGACAGACAGACAGACAGACAGACAGACAGACAGACAGACAGACAGACAGACAGACAGACAGACAGACAGACAGACAGACAGACAGACAGACAGACAGACAGACAGACAGACAGACAGACAGACAGACAGACAGACAGACAGACAGACAGACAGACAGACAGACAGACAGACAGACAGACAGACAGACAGACAGACAGACAGACAGACAGACAGACAGACAGACAGACAGACAGACAGACAGACAGACAGACAGACAGACAGACAGACAGACAGACAGACAGACAGTTCAGATGTTGTTTTGATATTTTGTGAAATGAATGTGTGTCATTATGAAATGGTGATGTCTTATACATCCTCCAGTACTGCCTTTGGGCAGGAGTGGCTCATAGCTCAATGGTAGAGCGCAGGTTTTGAGAGCAGACTGCCCAGGCATCGGTGGTTCGAGACAGACAGACAGACAGACAGACAGACAGACAGACAGACAGACAGACAGACAGACAGACAGACAGACAGACAGACAGACAGACAGACAGACAGACAGACAGACAGACAGTTCAGATGTTGTTTTGATATTTTGTGAAATGAATGTGTGTCATTATGAAATGGTGATGTCTTATACATCCTCCAGTACTGCCTTTGGGCAGGAGTGGCTCATAGCTCAATGGTAGAGCGCAGGTTTTGAGAGCAGACTGCCCAGGCATCGGTGGTTCGAGACAGACAGACAGACAGACAGACAGACAGACAGACAGACAGACAGACAGACAGACAGACAGACAGACAGACAGACAGACAGACAGACAGACAGACAGACAGACAGACAGACAGACAGACAGACAGACAGACAGACAGACAGACAGACAGACAGACAGACAGACAGACAGACAGACAGACAGACAGACAGACAGACAGACAGACAGACAGACAGACAGACAGACAGACAGACAGACAGACAGACAGACAGACAGACAGACAGACAGACAGACAGACAGACAGACAGACAGACAGACAGACAGACAGACAGACAGACAGACAGACAGACAGACAGACAGACAGACAGACAGACAGACAGACAGACAGACAGACAGACAGACAGACAGACAGACAGACAGACAGACAGACAGACAGTTCAGATGTTGTTTTGATATTTTGTGAAATGAATGTGTGTCATTATGAAATGGTGATGTCTTATACATCCTCCAGTACTGCCTTTGGGCAGGAGTGGCTCATAGCTCAATGGTAGAGCGCAGGTTTTGAGAGCAGACTGCCCAGGCATCGGTGGTTCGAGACAGACAGACAGACAGACAGACAGACAGACAGACAGACAGACAGACAGACAGACAGACAGACAGACAGACAGTTCAGATGTTGTTTTGATATTTTGTGAAATGAATGTGTGTCATTATGAAATGGTGATGTCTTATACATCCTCCAGTACTGCCTTTGGGCAGGAGTGGCTCATAGCTCAATGGTAGAGCGCAGGTTTTGAGAGCAGACTGCCCAGGCATCGGTGGTTCGAGACAGACAGACAGACAGACAGACAGACAGACAGACAGACAGACAGACAGACAGACAGACAGACAGACAGACAGACAGACAGACAGACAGACAGACAGACAGTTCAGATGTTGTTTTGATATTTTGTGAAATGAATGTGTGTCATTATGAAATGGTGATGTCTTATACATCCTCCAGTACTGCCTTTGGGCAGGAGTGGCTCATAGCTCAATGGTAGAGCGCAGGTTTTGAGAGCAGACTGCCCAGGCATCGGTGGTTCGAGACAGACAGACAGACAGACAGACAGACAGACAGACAGACAGACAGACAGACAGACAGACAGACAGACAGACAGACAGACAGACAGACAGACAGACAGACAGACAGACAGACAGACAGACAGACAGACAGACAGACAGACAGACAGACAGACAGACAGACAGTTCAGATGTTGTTTTGATATTTTGTGAAATGAATGTGTGTCATTATGAAATGGTGATGTCTTATACATCCTCCAGTACTGCCTTTGGGCAGGAGTGGCTCATAGCTCAATGGTAGAGCGCAGGTTTTGAGAGCAGACTGCCCAGGCATCGGTGGTTCGAGACAGACAGACAGACAGACAGACAGACAGACAGACAGACAGACAGACAGACAGACAGACAGACAGACAGACAGACAGACAGACAGACAGACAGACAGACAGACAGACAGACAGACAGACAGACAGACAGACAGACAGACAGACAGACAGACAGACAGACAGACAGACAGACAGACAGACAGACAGACAGACAGACAGACAGACAGACAGACAGACAGACAGACAGACAGACAGACAGACAGACAGACAGACAGACAGACAGACAGACAGACAGACAGACAGACAGACAGACAGACAGACAGACAGACAGACAGACAGACAGACAGACAGACAGACAGACAGACAGACAGACAGACAGACAGACAGACAGACAGACAGACAGACAGACAGACAGACAGACAGACAGACAGACAGACAGTTCAGATGTTGTTTTGATATTTTGTGAAATGAATGTGTGTCATTATGAAATGGTGATGTCTTATACATCCTCCAGTACTGCCTTTGGGCAGGAGTGGCTCATAGCTCAATGGTAGAGCGCAGGTTTTGAGAGCAGACTGCCCAGGCATCGGTGGTTCGAGACAGACAGACAGACAGACAGACAGACAGACAGACAGACAGACAGACAGACAGACAGACAGACAGACAGTTCAGATGTTGTTTTGATATTTTGTGAAATGAATGTGTGTCATTATGAAATGGTGATGTCTTATACATCCTCCAGTACTGCCTTTGGGCAGGAGTGGCTCATAGCTCAATGGTAGAGCGCAGGTTTTGAGAGCAGACTGCCCAGGCATCGGTGGTTCGAGACAGACAGACAGACAGACAGACAGACAGACAGACAGACAGACAGACAGACAGACAGACAGACAGACAGACAGACAGACAGACAGACAGACAGACAGACAGACAGACAGACAGACAGACAGACAGACAGACAGACAGACAGACAGACAGACAGACAGACAGACAGACAGACAGACAGACAGACAGACAGACAGACAGACAGACAGACAGACAGACAGACAGACAGACAGACAGACAGACAGACAGACAGACAGACAGACAGACAGACAGACAGACAGACAGACAGACAGACAGTTCAGATGTTGTTTTGATATTTTGTGAAATGAATGTGTGTCATTATGAAATGGTGATGTCTTATACATCCTCCAGTACTGCCTTTGGGCAGGAGTGGCTCATAGCTCAATGGTAGAGCGCAGGTTTTGAGAGCAGACTGCCCAGGCATCGGTGGTTCGAGACAGACAGACAGACAGACAGACAGACAGACAGACAGACAGACAGACAGACAGACAGACAGACAGTTCAGATGTTGTTTTGATATTTTGTGAAATGAATGTGTGTCATTATGAAATGGTGATGTCTTATACATCCTCCAGTACTGCCTTTGGGCAGGAGTGGCTCATAGCTCAATGGTAGAGCGCAGGTTTTGAGAGCAGACTGCCCAGGCATCGGTGGTTCGAGACAGACAGACAGACAGACAGACAGACAGACAGACAGACAGACAGACAGACAGACAGACAGACAGACAGTTCAGATGTTGTTTTGATATTTTGTGAAATGAATGTGTGTCATTATGAAATGGTGATGTCTTATACATCCTCCAGTACTGCCTTTGGGCAGGAGTGGCTCATAGCTCAATGGTAGAGCGCAGGTTTTGAGAGCAGACTGCCCAGGCATCGGTGGTTCGAGACAGACAGACAGACAGACAGACAGACAGACAGACAGACAGACAGACAGACAGACAGACAGACAGACAGACAGACAGACAGACAGACAGACAGACAGACAGACAGACAGACAGACAGACAGACAGACAGACAGACAGACAGACAGACAGACAGACAGACAGACAGACAGACAGACAGACAGACAGACAGACAGACAGACAGACAGACAGACAGACAGACAGACAGACAGACAGACAGACAGACAGACAGACAGACAGACAGACAGACAGACAGACAGACAGACAGACAGACAGACAGACAGACAGACAGACAGTTCAGATGTTGTTTTGATATTTTGTGAAATGAATGTGTGTCATTATGAAATGGTGATGTCTTATACATCCTCCAGTACTGCCTTTGGGCAGGAGTGGCTCATAGCTCAATGGTAGAGCGCAGGTTTTGAGAGCAGACTGCCCAGGCATCGGTGGTTCGAGACAGACAGACAGACAGACAGACAGACAGACAGACAGACAGACAGACAGACAGACAGACAGACAGACAGACAGACAGTTCAGATGTTGTTTTGATATTTTGTGAAATGAATGTGTGTCATTATGAAATGGTGATGTCTTATACATCCTCCAGTACTGCCTTTGGGCAGGAGTGGCTCATAGCTCAATGGTAGAGCGCAGGTTTTGAGAGCAGACTGCCCAGGCATCGGTGGTTCGAGACAGACAGACAGACAGACAGACAGACAGACAGACAGACAGACAGACAGACAGACAGACAGACAGACAGACAGACAGACAGACAGACAGACAGACAGACAGACAGACAGTTCAGATGTTGTTTTGATATTTTGTGAAATGAATGTGTGTCATTATGAAATGGTGATGTCTTATACATCCTCCAGTACTGCCTTTGGGCAGGAGTGGCTCATAGCTCAATGGTAGAGCGCAGGTTTTGAGAGCAGACTGCCCAGGCATCGGTGGTTCGAGACAGACAGACAGACAGACAGACAGACAGACAGACAGACAGACAGACAGACAGACAGACAGACAGACAGACAGACAGTTCAGATGTTGTTTTGATATTTTGTGAAATGAATGTGTGTCATTATGAAATGGTGATGTCTTATACATCCTCCAGTACTGCCTTTGGGCAGGAGTGGCTCATAGCTCAATGGTAGAGCGCAGGTTTTGAGAGCAGACTGCCCAGCATCGGTGGTTCGAGACAGACAGACAGACAGACAGACAGACAGACAGACAGACAGACAGACAGACAGACAGACAGACAGACAGACAGACAGACAGACAGACAGACAGACAGACAGACAGACAGACAGACAGACAGACAGACAGACAGACAGACAGACAGACAGACAGACAGACAGACAGACAGACAGACAGACAGACAGACAGACAGACAGACAGACAGACAGACAGACAGACAGACAGACAGACAGACAGACAGACAGACAGACAGACAGACAGACAGACAGACAGACAGACAGACAGACAGACAGACAGACAGACAGACAGACAGACAGACAGACAGACAGACAGACAGACAGACAGACAGACAGACAGACAGACAGACAGACAGACAGACAGAAGACAGACAGACAGACAGACAGACAGACAGTTCAGATGTTGTTTTGATATTTTGTGAAATGAATGTGTGTCATTATGAAATGGTGATGTCTTATACATCCTCCAGTACTGCCTTTGGGCAGGAGTGGCTCATAGCTCAATGGTAGAGCGCAGGTTTTGAGAGCAGACTGCCCAGGCATCGGTGGTTCGAGACAGACAGACAGACAGACAGACAGACAGACAGACAGACAGACAGACAGACAGACAGACAGACAGACAGACAGACAGACAGACAGACAGTTCAGATGTTGTTTTGATATTTTGTGAAATGAATGTGTGTCATTATGAAATGGTGATGTCTTATACATCCTCCAGTACTGCCTTTGGGCAGGAGTGGCTCATAGCTCAATGGTAGAGCGCAGGTTTTGAGAGCAGACTGCCCAGGCATCGGTGGTTCGAGACAGACAGACAGACAGACAGACAGACAGACAGACAGACAGACAGACAGACAGACAGACAGACAGACAGACAGACAGACAGACAGACAGACAGACAGACAGACAGACAGACAGACAGACAGACAGACAGACAGACAGACAGACAGACAGACAGGAGCAGACAGACAGACAGACAGACAGACAGACAGACAGACAGACAGACAGACAGACAGACAGACAGACAGACAGACAGACAGACAGACAGACAGACAGACAGACAGACAGACAGACAGACAGACAGACAGACAGACAGTTCAGATGTTGTTTTGATATTTTGTGAAATGAATGTGTGTCATTATGAAATGGTGATGTCTTATACATCCTCCAGTACTGCCTTTGGGCAGGAGTGGCTCATAGCTCAATGGTAGAGCGCAGGTTTTGAGAGCAGACTGCCCAGGCATCGGTGGTTCGAGACAGACAGAGACAGACAGACAGACAGACAGACAGACAGACAGACAGACAGACAGACAGACAGACAGACAGACGACAGACAGACAGACAGACAGTTCAGATGTTGTTTTGATATTTTGTGAAATGAATGTGTGTCATTATGAAATGGTGATGTCTTATACATCCTCCAGTACTGCCTTTGGGCAGGAGTGGCTCATAGCTCAATGGTTAGAGCGCAGGTTTTGAGAGCAGACTGCCCAGGCATCGGTGGTTCGAGACAGACAGACAGACAGACAGACAGACAGACAGACAGACAGACAGACAGACAGACAGACAGACAGACAGACAGACAGACAGACAGTTCAGATGTTGTTTTGATATTTTGTGAAATGAATGTGTGTCATTAATGAAATGGTGATGTCTTATACATCCTCCAGTACTGCCTTTGGGCAGGAGTGGCTCATAGCTCAATGTAGAGCGCAGGTTTTGAGAGCAGACTGCCAGGCATCGGTGGTTCGAGACAGACAGAGACAGACAGACAGACAGACAGACAGACAGACAGACAGACAGACAGACAGACAGACAGACAGACAGACACAGTTCAGATGTTGTTTTGATATTTTGTGAAATGAATGTGTGTCATTATGAAATGGTGATGTCTTATACATCCTCCAGTACTGCCTTTGGGCAGGAGTGGCTCATAGCTCAATGGTAGAGCGCAGGTTTTCGAGAGCAGGACTGCCCAGGGCATCGGTGGTTCGAGACACAGACAGACAGACAGACAACAGACTTACAGACAGACACAGACCACAGACAGACAGACAGACAGACAGACAGACAGACAGACAGACAGTTCAGATGTTGTTTTGATATTTTGTGAAAATGAATGTTGTGTCATTATGAAATGGTGATGTCTTATACATCCTCCAGTACTGCCTTTTGGGCAGGACGTGGCTCCATAGCTCAATTGGTAGAGCGCAGGA
>NW_027172339.1:0-2500 GCF_040054535.1 Antennarius striatus
GGGTAGGGTTAGGGTTAGGGTTAGGGTTAGGTATAGTAAGGTACGTAGTTCCTTGAGAGGAACTACGAAGTGCACTGGCGCATGGGGCCCGGGAGTGGGGTCACCTTAAAATGCCATAAATTTAGGAGTTTAAAGATGAATAAAATCAATTAGAATCAATTAGAATTAGGGGAAGGGGAAGGAGAAGTTAGGGGAATGAGGAAAAACTGGGGGAAGTGAGGTAAAATGGATGTTTAAAAATTTAAAAAGCACTCCCATAAGAAGAAAGCGGGGCAGGAAAAAGCTGAAAAAATGTTTTTATTTTTTTTTATTTTTTTTTTTTGGTTTTGGATTAGAATAATAGTTAATACTGTCCACAATATAAACACTCTACAGATGTTTGGGGAGGATGGGGAATATAGAGAGCGGGACCCGAACCCTGTTCCCCTGGCTGCGAAGCCCGTGTTGAAAGCATTTAGCTATTACTTCTTGGTGGTGATTGCGGGGAGATGCAGTTATAATGGAAACCTCGGATTAAAGGAATGTCTAAAAGACATGTGGTCCAGCTTGGGTTTGAACCCTTGAGCTCAGGCTGAAAGCCACCGATATTACCTCTGCACCATCCTGGGGGTACACTGGCACTGGGAAAATCTCTAAACCCATTCAGAGGGACTGGGGTGAAGGGAAAGACAAGGAAAAGTTTTGGAATTGGGGAAGGGGGGGGAGGGGGGTTGGGGGTTTAGGGTTAGAGAAATCAGGGGTTAGGGTTTAGGGAAAGAGGGGGGATGGGTGTTTGAGGCTAGGGAAAGAAACAGCTGGAAAGAAAAAAAGGTATTCATATGTTTGTTTACATACAAATAAACATTTAAATAAATATATAACTAAAATAACAATAATAAACAACAAATTAGTGCTATGATAAATTTAGGGTCCCTTCTGGGTAAAGAACAATTAAAATATGATCTGAGCAATAATGATAAGTGCTTTAGTAAAGAGTCATTAGTTAAAATATATACAATAAGTAAGTAAGAAGAAGCATGCAGGTAAAAACCAAAGTAATAATTTTAAAGAGAGAAGTTTCTTTTCATAAAATAAGAGATTCACTCGGTGAAGGTCAGATTCATATTTAACTTGTTGATTGTTCTGGACCAGAGGGGCGATTGATTTTTGAAATTGACTGTATTCATACAATAAATAAATAAATAAATAGTTAATAAATAAATAAATAAAAATTAACTATACTCATAATTTATCATTAATTTATTGTTTATTATTATTACACTTTTTTACAGAGGCAATGAATATGAAGTAAGGAAAAAATAGTCCATATTTTCTATAAATATAATAAATAAGGCATAAATAGAAAGGTCTTGAAAAAGGCCTTAATAAATGTCTTAAATTCATTTATTTTTGGGGGGGGAATGAGGGGAAGGTGCCTTAAACAGAAATATAAATAGAATAAAATAGACAAATATTGTTAGTTAAATAATTTCAGAAATAAAAGGGGAAACATTATAAAAACAAGAAAAGGTTATCCCCAAAACACTTATTAGTACCTCAATACATGATAAAATTGCAAGCAAAACATCAAATGTAAGAGATTTTATTCTTTATATTTCTGCAGGCTCAAATTGCAATCAACAAAGTAGATGCAACACAACTAAATAAGGTGAAAATGGACTATACATGGAAGTCAAAAGGGTTAGGGTTAGGGTTAGAGTTAGGGTTAGGGTTAGGGTTAGGGTTAGGGTTAGGGGGTTAGGGTTAGGGGGTTAGGGTTAGGGTTAGGGTTAGGGTTGGGGGTTAGGGTTAGGGTTAGGGTTAGGGTTAGGGTTAGGGTTAGGGGTTAGGGTTAGGGGTTATGGGTTAGGGTTAGGGTTAGGGTTAGGGTTAGGGTAGGGTTAGGGTTAGGGATAGGGTAGGGTTAGGGTAGGGTTAGGGTTAGGGTTAGGGTTAGGGTTAGGGTTTAGGGTTAGGGGTTAGGGTTAGGGTTAGGGTTAGGGTTAGGGCTAGGGTAGGGTTAGGGTAGGGTTAGGGTTAGGGTTAGGGTTAGGTATAGTAAGGTACGTAGTTCCTTGAGAGGAACTACGAAGTGCACTGGCGCATGGGGCCCGGGAGTGGGGTCACCTTAAAATGCCATAAATTTAGGAGTTTAAAGATGAATAAAATCAATTAGAATCAATTAGAATTAGGGGAAGGGGAAGGAGAAGTTAGGGGAATGAGGAAAAACTGGGGGAAGTGAGGTAAAATGGATGTTTAAAAATTTAAAAAGCACTCCCATAAGAAGAAAGCGGGGCAGGAAAAAGCTGAAAAAATGTTTTTATTTTTTTTTATTTTTTTTTTTTGGTTTTGGATTAGAATAATAGTTAATACTGTCCACAATATAAACACTCTACAGATGTTTGGGGAGGATGGGGAATATAGAGAGCGGGACCCGAACCCTGTTCCCCTGGCTGCGAAGCCCGTGTTGAAAGCATTTAGCTATTACTTCTTGGTGGTGATTGCGGGGAGATGCAGTTAT
>NW_027172339.1:52500-55000 GCF_040054535.1 Antennarius striatus
GGAACTACGAAGTGCACTGGCGCATGGGGCCCGGGAGTGGGGTCACCTTAAAATGCCATAAATTTAGGAGTTTAAAGATGAATAAAATCAATTAGAATCAATTAGAATTAGGGGAACGGGAAGGAGAAGTTAGGGGAATGAGGAAAAACTGGGGGAAGTGAGGTAAAATGGATGTTTAAAAATTTAAAAAGCACTCCCATAAGAAGAAAGCGGAGCAGGAAAAAGCTGAAAATGTTTTTTTTATTTTTATTTTTTATTTTTTTTGGTTTTGGATTAGAATAATTGTTAATACTGTCCACAATATAAACACTCTACAGATGTTTGGGGAGGATGGGGAATATAGAGAGCGGGACCCGAACCCTGTTCCCCTGGCTGCGAAGCCCGTGTTTAAAGCATTTAGCTATTACTTCTTGGTGGTGATTGCGGGGAGATGCAGTTATAATGGAAACCTCGGATTAAAGGAATGTCTAAAAGACATGTGGTCCAGCTTGGGTTTGAACCCTTGAGCTCAGGTTGAAAGCCACCGATATTACCTCTGCACCATCCTGGGGGTACACTGGCACTGGGAAAATCTCTAAACCCATTCAGAGGGACTGGGGTGAAGGGAAAGACAAGGAAAAGTTTTGGAATTGGGGAAGGGGGGGGGGGGGGTTGGGGGTTTAGGGTTAGAGAAATCAGGGGTTAGGGTTTAGGGAAAGAGGGGGGATGGGTGTTTGAGGCTAGGGAAAGAAACAGCTGGAAAGAAAAAAAGGTATTCATATGTTTGTTTACATACAAATAAACATTTAAATAAATATATAACTAAAATAACAATAATAAACAACAAATTAGTGCTATGATAAATTTAGGGTCCCTTCTGGGTTAAGAACAATTAAAATATGATCTGAGCAATAATGATAAGTGCTTTAGTAAAGAGTCATTAGTTAAAATATATACAATAAGTAAGTAAGAAGAAGCATGCAGGTAAAAACCAAAGTAATAATTTTAAAGAGAGAAGTTTCTTTTCATAAAATAAGAGATTCACTCGGTGAAGGTCAGATTCATATTTAACTTGTTGATTGTTCTGGACCAGAGGGGCGATTGATTTTTGAAATTGACTGTATTCATACAATAAATAAATAAATAAATAGTTAATAAATAAATAAATAAAAATTAACTATACTCATAATTTATCATTAATTTATTGTTTATTATTATTACACTTTTTTACAGAGGCAATGAATATGAAGTAAGGAAAAAATAGTCCATATTTTCTATAAATATAATAAATAAGGCATAAATAGAAAGGTCTTGAAAAATGCCTTAATAAATGTCTTAAATTCATTTATTTTTGGGGGGGGAATGAGGGGAAGGTGCCTTAAACAGAAATATAAATAGAATAAAATAGACAAATATTGTTAGTTAAATAATTTCAGAAATAAAAGGGGAAACATTATAAAAACAAGAAAAGGTTATCCCCAAAACACTTATTAGTACCTCAATACATGATAAAATTGCAAGCAAAACATCAAATGTAAGAGATTTTATTCTTTATATTTCTGCAGGCTCAAATTGCAATCAACAAAGTAGATGCAACACAACTAAATAAGGTGAAAATGGACTATACATGGAAGTCAAAAGGGTTAGGGTTAGGTTTAGGGTTAGGGTTAGGGTTAGGGGGTTAGGGTTAGGGTTAGGGGGTTAGGGTTAGGGGGTTAGGGTTAGGGTTAGGGTTAGGGTTAGGGTTGGGGGTTAGGGTTAGGGTTAGGGTTAGGGTTAGGGTTAGGGTTAGGGGTTAGGGTTAGGGGTTAGGGGTTAGGGTTAGGGTTAGGGTTAGGGTTAGAGGGTTAGGGTTAGGGTTAGGGTTAGGGTTAGGGTAGGGTTAGGGTTAGGGTTAGGGTTAGGGTAGGGTTAGGGTAGGGTTAGGGTGAGGGTTAGGGTTAGGGTTAGGGTTTAGGGTTAGGGTTAGGGTTAGGGTTAGGGGTTAGGGTTAGGGTTAGGGTTAGGGTAGGGTTAGGGTAGGGTTAGGGTTAGGGTTAGGGTTAGGGTTAGGTATAGTAAGGTACGTAGTTCCTTGAGAGGAACTACGAAGTGCACTGGCGCATGGGGCCCGGGAGTGGGGTCACCTTAAAATGCCATAAATTTAGGAGTTTAAAGATGAATAAAATCAATTAGAATCAATTAGAATTAGGGGAAGGGGAAGGAGAAGTTAGGGGAATGAGGAAAAACTGGGGGAAGTGAGGTAAAATGGATGTTTAAAAATTTAAAAAGCACTCCCATAAGAAGAAAGCGGATCAGGAAAAAGCTGAAAATGTTTTTTTTATTTTTTTTTTGGTTTTGGATTAGAATAATTGTTAATACTGTCCACAATATAAACACTCTACAGATGTTTGGGGAGGATGGGGAATATAGAGAGCGGGACCCGAACCCTGTTCCCCTGGCTGCGAAGCCCGTGTTTAAAGCATTTAGCTATTACTTCTTGGTGGTGATTGCGGGGAGATGCAGTTATAATGGAAACCTC
>NW_027172339.1:77500-82500 GCF_040054535.1 Antennarius striatus
TGCAGGTAAAAACCAAAGTAATAATTTTAAAGAGAGAAGTTTCTTTTCATAAAATAAGAGATTCACTCGGTGAAGGTCAGATTCATATTTAACTTGTTGATTGTTCTGGACCAGAGGGGCGATTGATTTTTGAAATTGACTGTATTCATACAATAAATAAATAAATAAATAGTTAATAAATAAATAAATAAAAATTAACTATACTCATAATTTATCATTAATTTATTGTTTATTATTATTACACTTTTTTACAGAGGCAATGAATATGAAGTAAGGAAAAAATAGTCCATATTTTCTATAAATATAATAAATAAGGCATAAATAGAAAGGTCTTGAAAAATGCCTTAATAAATGTCTTAAATTCATTTATTTTTGGGGGGGGAATGAGGGGAAGGTGCCTTAAACAGAAATATAAATAGAATAAAATAGACAAATATTGTTAGTTAAATAATTTCAGAAATAAAAGGGGAAACATTATAAAAACAAGAAAAGGTTATCCCCAAAACACTTATTAGTACCTCAATACATGATAAAATTGCAAGCAAAACATCAAATGTAAGAGATTTTATTCTTTATATTTCTGCAGGCTCAAATTGCAATCAACAAAGTAGATGCAACACAACTAAATAAGGTGAAAATGGACTATACATGGAAGTCAAAAGGGTTAGGGTTAGGGTTAGGGTTAGGGGGTTAGGGTTAGGGTTAGGGTTAGGGGGTTAGGGTTAGGGGGTTAGGGTTAGGGGGTTAGGGTTAGGGTTAGGGTTAGGGTTAGGGTTGGGGGTTAAGGTTAGGGTTAGGGTTAGGGTTAGGGTTAGGGGTTAGGGTTAGGGTTAGGGTTAGGGTAGGGTTAGGGTAGGGTTAGGGTTAGGGTTAGGGTTAGGGTTAGGTATAGTAAGGTACGTAGTTCCTTGAGAGGAACTACGAAGTGCACTGGCGCATGGGGCCCGGGAGTGGGGTCACCTTAAAATGCCATAAATTTAGGAGTTTAAAGATGAATAAAATCAATTAGAATCAATTAGAATTAGGGGAACGGGAAGGAGAAGTTAGGGGAATGAGGAAAAACTGGGGGAAGTGAGGTAAAATGGATGTTTAAAAATTTAAAAAGCACTCCCATAAGAAGAAAGCGGAGCAGGAAAAAGCTGAAAATGTTTTTTTTATTTTTATTTTTTATTTTTTTTGGTTTTGGATTAGAATAATTGTTAATACTGTCCACAATATAAACACTCTACAGATGTTTGGGGAGGATGGGGAATATAGAGAGCGGGACCCGAACCCTGTTCCCCTGGCTGCGAAGCCCGTGTTTAAAGCATTTAGCTATTACTTCTTGGTGGTGATTGCGGGGAGATGCAGTTATAATGGAAACCTCGGATTAAAGGAATGTCTAAAAGACATGTGGTCCAGCTTGGGTTTGAACCCTTGAGCTCAGGTTGAAAGCCACCGATATTACCTCTGCACCATCCTGGGGGTACACTGGCACTGGGAAAATCTCTAAACCCATTCAGAGGGACTGGGGTGAAGGGAAAGACAAGGAAAAGTTTTGGAATTGGGGAAGGGGGGGGGGGGGGGTTGGGGGTTTAGGGTTAGAGAAATCAGGGGTTAGGGTTTAGGGAAAGAGGGGGGATGGGTGTTTGAGGCTAGGGAAAGAAACAGCTGGAAAGAAAAAAAGGTATTCATATGTTTGTTTACATACAAATAAACATTTAAATAAATATATAACTAAAATAACAATAATAAACAACAAATTAGTGCTATGATAAATTTAGGGTCCCTTCTGGGTTAAGAACAATTAAAATATGATCTGAGCAATAATGATAAGTGCTTTAGTAAAGAGTCATTAGTTAAAATATATACAATAAGTAAGTAAGAAGAAGCATGCAGGTAAAAACCAAAGTAATAATTTTAAAGAGAGAAGTTTCTTTTCATAAAATAAGAGATTCACTCGGTGAAGGTCAGATTCATATTTAACTTGTTGATTGTTCTGGACCAGAGGGGCGATTGATTTTTGAAATTGACTGTATTCATACAATAAATAAATAAATAAATAGTTAATAAATAAATAAATAAAAATTAACTATACTCATAATTTATCATTAATTTATTGTTTATTATTATTACACTTTTTTACAGAGGCAATGAATATGAAGTAAGGAAAAAATAGTCCATATTTTCTATAAATATAATAAATAAGGCATAAATAGAAAGGTCTTGAAAAATGCCTTAATAAATGTCTTAAATTCATTTATTTTTGGGGGGGGAATGAGGGGAAGGTGCCTTAAACAGAAATATAAATAGAATAAAATAGACAAATATTGTTAGTTAAATAATTTCAGAAATAAAAGGGGAAACATTATAAAAACAAGAAAAGGTTATCCCCAAAACACTTATTAGTACCTCAATACATGATAAAATTGCAAGCAAAACATCAAATGTAAGAGATTTTATTCTTTATATTTCTGCAGGCTCAAATTGCAATCAACAAAGTAGATGCAACACAACTAAATAAGGTGAAAATGGACTATACATGGAAGTCAAAAGGGTTAGGGTTAGGGTTAGGGTTAGGGGGTTAGGGTTAGGGTTAGGGTTAGGGGGTTAGGGTTAGGGGGTTAGGGTTAGGGGGTTAGGGTTAGGGTTAGGGTTAGGGTTAGGGTTGGGGGTTAAGGTTAGGGTTAGGGTTAGGGTTAGGGTTAGGGGTTAGGGTTAGGGTTAGGGTTAGGGTAGGGTTAGGGTAGGGTTAGGGTTAGGGTTAGGGTTAGGGTTAGGTATAGTAAGGTACGTAGTTCCTTGAGAGGAACTACGAAGTGCACTGGCGCATGGGGCCCGGGAGTGGGGTCACCTTAAAATGCCATAAATTTAGGAGTTTAAAGATGAATAAAATCAATTAGAATCAATTAGAATTAGGGGAACGGGAAGGAGAAGTTAGGGGAATGAGGAAAAACTGGGGGAAGTGAGGTAAAATGGATGTTTAAAAATTTAAAAAGCACTCCCATAAGAAGAAAGCGGAGCAGGAAAAAGCTGAAAATGTTTTTTTTATTTTTATTTTTTATTTTTTTTGGTTTTGGATTAGAATAATTGTTAATACTGTCCACAATATAAACACTCTACAGATGTTTGGGGAGGATGGGGAATATAGAGAGCGGGACCCGAACCCTGTTCCCCTGGCTGCGAAGCCCGTGTTTAAAGCATTTAGCTATTACTTCTTGGTGGTGATTGCGGGGAGATGCAGTTATAATGGAAACCTCGGATTAAAGGAATGTCTAAAAGACATGTGGTCCAGCTTGGGTTTGAACCCTTGAGCTCAGGTTGAAAGCCACCGATATTACCTCTGCACCATCCTGGGGGTACACTGGCACTGGGAAAATCTCTAAACCCATTCAGAGGGACTGGGGTGAAGGGAAAGACAAGGAAAAGTTTTGGAATTGGGGGGGGGGGGGGGGGGGGGTTGGGGGTTTAGGGTTAGAGAAATCAGGGGTTAGGGTTTAGGGAAAGAGGGGGGATGGGTGTTTGAGGCTAGGGAAAGAAACAGCTGGAAAGAAAAAAAGGTATTCATATGTTTGTTTACATACAAATAAACATTTAAATAAATATATAACTAAAATAACAATAATAAACAACAAATTAGTGCTATGATAAATTTAGGGTCCCTTCTGGGTTAAGAACAATTAAAATATGATCTGAGCAATAATGATAAGTGCTTTAGTAAAGAGTCATTAGTTAAAATATATACAATAAGTAAGTAAGAAGAAGCATGCAGGTAAAAACCAAAGTAATAATTTTAAAGAGAGAAGTTTCTTTTCATAAAATAAGAGATTCACTCGGTGAAGGTCAGATTCATATTTAACTTGTTGATTGTTCTGGACCAGAGGGGCGATTGATTTTTGAAATTGACTGTATTCATACAATAAATAAATAAATAAATAGTTAACAAATAAATAAATAAAAATTAACTATACTCATAATTTATCATTAATTTATTGTTTATTATTATTACACTTTTTTACAGAGGCAATGAATATGAAGTAAGGAAAAAATAGTCCATATTTTCTATAAATATAATAAATAAGGCATAAATAGAAAGGTCTTGAAAAATGCCTTAATAAATGTCTTAAATTCATTTATTTTTTGGGGGGGAATGAGGGGAAGGTGCCTTAAACAGAAATATAAATAGAATAAAATAGACAAATATTGTTAGTTAAATAATTTCAGAAATAAAAGGGGAAACATTATAAAAACAAGAAAAGGTTATCCCCAAAACACTTATTAGTACCTCAATACATGATAAAATTGCAAGCAAAACATCAAATGTAAGAGATTTTATTCTTTATATTTCTGCAGGCTCAAATTGCAATCAACAAAGTAGATGCAACACAACTAAATAAGGTGAAAATGGACTATACATGGAAGTCAAAAGGGTTAGGGTTAGGTTTAGGGTTAGGGTTAGGGTTAGGGGGTTAGGGTTAGGGTTAGGGGGTTAGGGTTAGGGGGTTAGGGTTAGGGTTAGGGTTAGGGTTGGGGGTTAGGGTTAGGGTTAGGGTTAGGGTTAGGGGTTAGGGTTAGGGTTAGGGTTAGGGGTTAGGGGTTAGGGTTAGGGTTAGGGTTAGAGGGTTAGGGTTAGGGTTAGGGTTAGGGTAGGGTTAGGGTTAGGGTTAGGGTTAGGGTAGGGTTAGGGTAGGGTTAGGGTTAGGGTTAGGGTTAGGGTTTAGGGTTAGGGTTAGGGTTAGGGTAGGGTTAGGGTAGGGTTAGGGTTAGGGTTAGGGTTAGGGTTAGGTATAGTAAGGTACGTAGTTCCTTGAGAGGAACTACGAAGTGCACTGGCGCATGGGGCCCGGGAGTGGGGTCACCTTAAAATGCCATAAATTTAGGAGTTTAAAGATGAATAAAATCAATTAGAATCAATTAGAATTAGGGGAAGGGGAAGGAGAAGTTAGGGGAATGAGGAAAAACTGGGGGAAGTGAGGTAAAATGGATGTTTAAAAATTTAAAAAGCACTCCCATAAGAAGAA
>NW_027172339.1:87500-90000 GCF_040054535.1 Antennarius striatus
ATGCCTTAATAAATGTCTTAAATTCATTTATTTTTGGGGGGGGAATGAGGGGAAGGTGCCTTAAACAGAAATATAAATAGAATAAAATAGACAAATATTGTTAGTTAAATAATTTCAGAAATAAAAGGGGAAACATTATAAAAACAAGAAAAGGTTATCCCCAAAACACTTATTAGTACCTCAATACATGATAAAATTGCAAGCAAAACATCAAATGTAAGAGATTTTATTCTTTATATTTCTGCAGGCTCAAATTGCAATCAACAAAGTAGATGCAACACAACTAAATAAGGTGAAAATGGACTATACATGGAAGTCAAAAGGGTTAGGGTTAGGTTTAGGGTTAGGGTTAGGGTTAGGGGGTTAGGGTTAGGGTTAGGGGGTTAGGGTTAGGGGGTTAGGGTTAGGGTTAGGGTTAGGGTTAGGGTTGGGGGTTAGGGTTAGGGTTAGGGGTTAGGGGTTAGGGTTAGGGTTAGGGTTAGGGTTAGGGGTTAGGGTTAGGGTTAGGGTAGGGTTAGAGTAGGGTTAGGGTTAGGGTTAGGGTTAGGGTTAGGGTTAGGGGTTAGGGGTTAGGGTTAGGGTTAGGGGTTAGGGTTAGGGTTAGGGTTAGGGTTAGAGGGTTAGGGTTAGGGTTAGGGTAGGGTTAGGGTTAGGGTTAGGGTTAGGGTAGGGTTAGAGTAGGGTTAGGGTTAGGGTTAGGGTTAGGGTTAGGGTTTAGGGTTAGGGTTAGGGTTAGGGGTTAGGGTTAGGGTTAGGGTTAGGGTAGGGTTAGGGTAGGGTTAGGGTTAGGGTTAGGGTTAGGTATAGTAAGGTACGTAGTTCCTTGAGAGGAACTACGAAGTGCACTGGCGCATGGGGCCCGGGAGTGGGGTCACCTTAAAATGCCATAAATTTAGGAGTTTAAAGATGAATAAAATCAATTAGAATCAATTAGAATTAGGGGAACGGGAAGGAGAAGTTAGGGGAATGAGGAAAAACTGGGGGAAGTGAGGTAAAATGGATGTTTAAAAATTTAAAAAGCACTCCCATAAGAAGAAAGCGGAGCAGGAAAAAGCTGAAAATGTTTTTTTTATTTTTTTTTTGGTTTTGGATTAGAATAATTGTTAATACTGTCCACAATATAAACACTCTACAGATGTTTGGGGAGGATGGGGAATATAGAGAGCGGGACCCGAACCCTGTTCCCCTGGCTGCGAAGCCCGTGTTTAAAGCATTTAGCTATTACTTCTTGGTGGTGATTGCGGGGAGATGCAGTTATAATGGAAACCTCGGATTAAAGGAATGTCTAAAAGACATGTGGTCCAGCTTGGGTTTGAACCCTTGAGCTCAGGCTGAAAGCCACCGATATTACCTCTGCACCATCCTGGGGGTACACTGGCACTGGGAAAATCTCTAAACCCATTCAGAGGGACTGGGGTGAAGGGAAAGACAAGGAAAAGTTTTGGAATTGGGGAAGGGGGGGGGGGGGGTTGGGGGTTTAGGGTTAGAGAAATCAGGGGTTAGGGTTTAGGGAAAGAGGGGGGATGGGTGTTTGAGGCTAGGGAAAGAAACAGCTGGAAAGAAAAAAAGGTATTCATATGTTTGTTTACATACAAATAAACATTTAAATAAATATATAACTAAAATAACAATAATAAACAACAAATTAGTGCTATGATAAATTTAGGGTCCCTTCTGGGTAAAGAACAATTAAAATATGATCTGAGCAATAATGATAAGTGCTTTAGTAAAGAGTCATTAGTTAAAATATATACAATAAGTAAGTAAGAAGAAGCATGCAGGTAAAAACCAAAGTAATAATTTTAAAGAGAGAAGTTTCTTTTCATAAAATAAGAGATTCACTCGGTGAAGGTCAGATTCATATTTAACTTGTTGATTGTTCTGGACCAGAGGGGCGATTGATTTTTGAAATTGACTGTATTCATACAATAAATAGATAAATAAATAGTTAATAAATAAATAAATAAAAATTAACTATACTCATAATTTATAATTAATTTATTGTTTATTATTATTACACTTATTTACAGAGGCAATGAATATGAAGTAAGGAAAAAATAGTCCATATTTTCTATAAATATAATAAATAAGGCATAAATAGAAAGGTCTTGAAAAAGGCCTTAATAAATGTCTTAAATTCATTTATTTTTGGGGGGGGAATGAGGGGAAGGTGCCTTAAACAGAAATATAAATAGAATAAAATAGACAAATATTGTTAGTTAAATAATTTCAGAAATAAAAGGGGAAACATTATAAAAACAAGAAAAGGTTATCCCCAAAACACTTATTAGTACCTCAATACATGATAAAATTGCAAGCAAAACATCAAATGTAAGAGATTTTATTCTTTATATTTCTGCAGGCTCAAATTGCAATCAACAAAGTAGATGCAACACAACTAAATAAGGTGAAAATGGACTATACATGGAAGTCAAAAGGGTTAGGGTTAGGTTTAGGGTTAGGGTTAGGGTTAGGGGGTTAGGGTTAGGGTTAGGGGGTT
>NW_027172339.1:135000-137500 GCF_040054535.1 Antennarius striatus
CTGGGGTGAAGGGAAAGACAAGGAAAAGTTTTGGAATTGGGGAAGGGGGGGGGGGGGGTTGGGGGTTTAGGGTTAGAGAAATCAGGGGTTAGGGTTTAGGGAAAGAGGGGGGATGGGTGTTTGAGGCTAGGGAAAGAAACAGCTGGAAAGAAAAAAAGGTATTCATATGTTTGTTTACATACAAATAAACATTTAAATAAATATATAACTAAAATAACAATAATAAACAACAAATTAGTGCTATGATAAATTTAGGGTCCCTTCTGGGTTAAGAACAATTAAAATATGATCTGAGCAATAATGATAAGTGCTTTAGTAAAGAGTCATTAGTTAAAATATATACAATAAGTAAGTAAGAAGAAGCATGCAGGTAAAAACCAAAGTAATAATTTTAAAGAGAGAAGTTTCTTTTCATAAAATAAGAGATTCACTCGGTGAAGGTCAGATTCATATTTAACTTGTTGATTGTTCTGGACCAGAGGGGCGATTGATTTTTGAAATTGACTGTATTCATACAATAAATAAATAAATAAATAGTTAATAAATAAATAAATAAAAATTAACTATACTCATAATTTATCATTAATTTATTGTTTATTATTATTACACTTTTTTACAGAGGCAATGAATATGAAGTAAGGAAAAAATAGTCCATATTTTCTATAAATATAATAAATAAGGCATAAATAGAAAGGTCTTGAAAAATGCCTTAATAAATGTCTTAAATTCATTTATTTTTGGGGGGGGAATGAGGGGAAGGTGCCTTAAACAGAAATATAAATAGAATAAAATAGACAAATATTGTTAGTTAAATAATTTCAGAAATAAAAGGGGAAACATTATAAAAACAAGAAAAGGTTATCCCCAAAACACTTATTAGTACCTCAATACATGATAAAATTGCAAGCAAAACATCAAATGTAAGAGATTTTATTCTTTATATTTCTGCAGGCTCAAATTGCAATCAACAAAGTAGATGCAACACAACTAAATAAGGTGAAAATGGACTATACATGGAAGTCAAAAGGGTTAGGGTTAGGGTTAGGGTTAGGGGGTTAGGGTTAGGGTTAGGGGGTTAGGGTTAGGGGGTTAGGGTTAGGGTTAGGGTTAGGGTTGGGGCTTAGGGTTAGGGTTAGGGTTAGGGGTTAGGGTTAGGGTTAGGGTTAGGGGTTAGGGGTTAGGGTTAGGGTTAGGGTTAGGGTTAGGGTTAGAGGGTTAGGGTTAGGGTTAGGGTTAGGGTTAGGGTAGGGTTAGGGTTAGGGTTAGGGTAGGGTTAGGGTAG
This sequence comes from Antennarius striatus, assembly GCF_040054535.1. Classification (NCBI taxonomy): domain Eukaryota; kingdom Metazoa; phylum Chordata; class Actinopteri; order Lophiiformes; family Antennariidae; genus Antennarius; species Antennarius striatus. Next base: position 136,283 of record NW_027172339.1, read on the forward strand.
GGTTAGGGTTAGGGTTAGGGTTAGGGTTTAGGGTTAGGGTTAGGGGTTAGGGTTAGGGTTAGGGTTAGGGTTAGGGTAGGGTTAGGGTAGGGTTAGGGTTAGGGTTAGGGTTAGGGTTAGGTATAGTAAGGTACGTAGTTCCTTGAGAGGAACTACGAAGTGCACTGGCGCATGGGGCCCGGGAGTGGGGTCACCTTAAAATGCCATAAATTTAGGAGTTTAAAGATGAATAAAATCAATTAGAATCAATTAGAATTAGGGGAAGGGGAAGGAGAAGTTAGGGGAATGAGGAAAAACTGGGGGAAGTGAGGTAAAATGGATGTTTAAAAATTTAAAAAGCACTCCCATAAGAAGAAAGCGGAGCAGGAAAAAGCTGAAAAATTTTTTTTTATTTTTTTTTTTTTGGTTTTGGATTAGAATAATAGTTAATACTGTCCACAATATAAACACTCTACAGATGTTTGGGGAGGATGGGGAATATAGAGAGCGGGACCCGAACCCTGTTCCCCTGGCTGCGAAGCCCGTGTTTAAAGCATTTAGCTATTACTTCTTGGTGGTGATTGCGGGGAGATGCAGTTATAATGGAAACCTCGGATTAAAGGAATGTCTAAAAGACATGTGGTCCAGCTTGGGTTTGAACCCTTGAGCTCAGGCTGAAAGCCACCGATATTACCTCTGCACCATCCTGGGGGTACACTGGCACTGGGAAAATCTCTAAACCCATTCAGAGGGACTGGGGTGAAGGGAAAGACAAGGAAAAGTTTTGGAATTGGGGAAGGGGGGGGGGGGGGTTGGGGGTTTAGGGTTAGAGAAATCAGGGGTTAGGGTTTAGGGAAAGAGGGGGGATGGGTGTTTGAGGCTAGGGAAAGAAACAGCTGGAGAGAAAAAAAGGTATTCATGTTTGTTTACATACAAATAAACATTTAAATAAATATATAACTAAAATAACAATAATAAACAACAAATTAGTGCTATGATAAATTTAGGGTCCCTTCTGGGTAAAGAACAATTAAAATATGATCTGAGCAATAATGATAAGTGCTTTAGTAAAGAGTCATTAGTTAAAATATATACAATAAGTAAGTAAGAAGAAGCATGCAGGTAAAAACCAAAGTAATAATTTTAAAGAGAGAAGTTTCTTTTCATAAAATAAGAGATTCACTCGGTGAAGGTCAGATTCATATTTAACTTGTTGATTGTTCTGGACCAGAGGGGCGA
>NW_027172339.1:142500-147500 GCF_040054535.1 Antennarius striatus
ATTTAGGAGTTTAAAGATGAATAAAATCAATTAGAATCAATTAGAATTAGGGGAAGGGGAAGGAGAAGTTAGGGGAATGAGGAAAAACTGGGGGAAGTGAGGTAAAATGGATGTTTAAAAATTTAAAAAGCACTCCCATAAGAAGAAAGCGGAGCAGGAAAAAGCTGAAAAATTTTTTTTTTTTAATTTATTTATTTTTTTTGGTTTTGGATTAGAATAATAGTTAATACTGTCCACAATATAAACACTCTACAGATGTTTGGGGAGGATGGGGAATATAGAGAGCGGGACCCGAACCCTGTTCCCCTGGCTGCGAAGCCCGTGTTTAAAGCATTTAGCTATTACTTCTTGGTGGTGATTGCGGGGAGATGCAGTTATAATGGAAACCTCGGATTAAAGGAATGTCTAAAAGACATGTGGTCCAGCTTGGGTTTGAACCCTTGAGCTCAGGCTGAAAGCCACCGATATTACCTCTGCACCATCCTGGGGGTACACTGGCACTGGGAAAATCTCTAAACCCATTCAGAGGGACTAGGGTGAAGGGAAAGACAAGGAAAAGTTTTGGAATTGGGGAAGGGGGGGGGGGGGGTTGGGGGTTTAGGGTTAGAGAAATCAGGGGTTAGGGTTTAGGGAAAGAGGGGGGATGGGTGTTTGAGGCTAGGGAAAGAAACAGCTGGAAAGAAAAAAAGGTATTCATGTTTGTTTACATACAAATAAACATTTAAATAAATATATAACTAAAATAACAATAATAAACAACAAATTAGTGCTATGATAAATTTAGGGTCCCTTCTGGGTAAAGAACAATTAAAATATGATCTGAGCAATAATGATAAGTGCTTTAGTAAAGAGTCATTAGTTAAAATATATACAATAAGTAAGTAAGAAGAAGCATGCAGGTAAAAACCAAAGTAATAATTTTAAAGAGAGAAGTTTCTTTTCATAAAATAAGAGATTCACTCGGTGAAGGTCAGATTCATATTTAACTTGTTGATTGTTCTGGACCAGAGGGGCGATTGATTTTTGAAATTGACTGTATTCATACAATAAATAAATAAATAAATAGTTAATAAATAAATAAATAAAAATTAACTATACTCATAATTTATAATTAATTTATTGTTTATTATTATTACACTTATTTACAGAGGCAATGAATATGAAGTAAGGAAAAAATAGTCCATATTTTCTATAAATATAATAAATAAGGCATAAATAGAAAGGTCTTGAAAAATGCCTTAATAAATGTCTTAAATTCATTTATTTTTGGGGGGGGAATGAGGGGAAGGTGCCTTAAACAGAAATATAAATAGAATAAAATAGACAAATATTGTTAGTTAAATAATTTCAGAAATAAAAGGGGAAACATTATAAAAACAAGAAAAGGTTATCCCCAAAACACTTATTAGTACCTCAATACATGATAAAATTGCAAGCAAAACATCAAATGTAAGAGATTTTATTCTTTATATTTCTGCAGGCTCAAATTGCAATCAACAAAGTAGATGCAACACAACTAAATAAGGTGAAAATGGACTATACATGGAAGTCAAAAGGGTTAGGGTTAGGTTTAGGGTTAGGGTTAGGGTTAGGGGGTTAGGGTTAGGGTTAGGGGGTTAGGGTTAGGGGGTTAGGGTTAGGGTTAGGGTTAGGGTTGGGGGTTAGGGTTAGGGTTAGGGGTTAGGGGTTAGGGTTAGGGTTAGGGTTAGGGTTAGGGGTTAGGGTTAGGGTTAGGGTTAGGGTAGGGTTAGAGTAGGGTTAGGGTTAGGGTTAGGGTTAGGGTTAGGGTTAGGGGTTAGGGGTTAGGGTTAGGGTTAGGGTTAGGGTTAGGGGTTAGGGTTAGGGTTAGGGTTAGAGGGTTAGGGTTAGGGTTAGGGTAGGGTTAGGGTTAGGGTTAGGGTTAGGGTAGGGTTAGAGTAGGGTTAGGGTTAGGGTTAGGGTTAGGGTTTAGGGTTAGGGTTAGGGTTAGGGGTTAGGGTTAGGGTTAGGGTAGGGTTAGGGTAGGGTTAGGGTTAGGGTTAGGGTTAGGGTTAGGTATAGTAAGGTACGTAGTTCCTTGAGAGGAACTACGAAGTGCACTGGCGCATGGGGCCCGGGAGTGGGGTCACCTTAAAATGCCATAAATTTAGGAGTTTAAAGATGAATAAAATCAATTAGAATCAATTAGAATTAGGGGAACGGGAAGGAGAAGTTAGGGGAATGAGGAAAAACTGGGGGAAGTGAGGTAAAATGGATGTTTAAAAATTTAAAAAGCACTCCCATAAGAAGAAAGCGGAGCAGGAAAAAGCTGAAAATGTTTTTTTTATTTTTTTTTTGGTTTTGGATTAGAATAATTGTTAATACTGTCCACAATATAAACACTCTACAGATGTTTGGGGAGGATGGGGAATATAGAGAGCGGGACCCGAACCCTGTTCCCCTGGCTGCGAAGCCCGTGTTTAAAGCATTTAGCTATTACTTCTTGGTGGTGATTGCGGGGAGATGCAGTTATAATGGAAACCTCGGATTAAAGGAATGTCTAAAAGACATGTGGTCCAGCTTGGGTTTGAACCCTTGAGCTCAGGTTGAAAGCCACCGATATTACCTCTGCACCATCCTGGGGGTACACTGGCACTGGGAAAATCTCTAAACCCATTCAGAGGGACTGGGGTGAAGGGAAAGACAAGGAAAAGTTTTGGAATTGGGGAAGGGGGGGGGGGGGGGTTGGGGGTTTAGGGTTAGAGAAATCAGGGGTTAGGGTTTAGGGAAAGAGGGGGGATGGGTGTTTGAGGCTAGGGAAAGAAACAGCTGGAAAGAAAAAAAGGTATTCATATGTTTGTTTACATACAAATAAACATTTAAATAAATATATAACTAAAATAACAATAATAAACAACAAATTAGTGCTATGATAAATTTAGGGTCCCTTCTGGGTTAAGAACAATTAAAATATGATCTGAGCAATAATGATAAGTGCTTTAGTAAAGAGTCATTAGTTAAAATATATACAATAAGTAAGTAAGAAGAAGCATGCAGGTAAAAACCAAAGTAATAATTTTAAAGAGAGAAGTTTCTTTTCATAAAATAAGAGATTCACTCGGTGAAGGTCAGATTCATATTTAACTTGTTGATTGTTCTGGACCAGAGGGGCGATTGATTTTTGAAATTGACTGTATTCATACAATAAATAAATAAATAAATAGTTAATAAATAAATAAATAAAAATTAACTATACTCATAATTTATCATTAATTTATTGTTTATTATTATTACACTTTTTTACAGAGGCAATGAATATGAAGTAAGGAAAAAATAGTCCATATTTTCTATAAATATAATAAATAAGGCATAAATAGAAAGGTCTTGAAAAATGCCTTAATAAATGTCTTAAATTCATTTATTTTTGGGGGGGGAATGAGGGGAAGGTGCCTTAAACAGAAATATAAATAGAATAAAATAGACAAATATTGTTAGTTAAATAATTTCAGAAATAAAAGGGGAAACATTATAAAAACAAGAAAAGGTTATCCCCAAAACACTTATTAGTACCTCAATACATGATAAAATTGCAAGCAAAACATCAAATGTAAGAGATTTTATTCTTTATATTTCTGCAGGCTCAAATTGCAATCAACAAAGTAGATGCAACACAACTAAATAAGGTGAAAATGGACTATACATGGAAGTCAAAAGGGTTAGGGTTAGGTTTAGGGTTAGGGTTAGGGTTAGGGGGTTAGGGTTAGGGTTAGGGGGTTAGGGTTAGGGGGTTAGGGTTAGGGTTAGGGTTAGGGTTGGGGCTTAGGGTTAGGGTTAGGGTTAGGGGTTAGGGTTAGGGTTAGGGTTAGGGGTTAGGGGTTAGGGTTAGGGTTAGGGTTAGGGTTAGGGTTAGAGGGTTAGGGTTAGGGTTAGGGTTAGGGTTAGGGTAGGGTTAGGGTTAGGGTTAGGGTAGGGTTAGGGTAGGGTTAGGGTTAGGGTTAGGGTTAGGGTTTAGGGTTAGGGTTAGGGGTTAGGGTTAGGGTTAGGGTTAGGGTTAGGGTAGGGTTAGGGTAGGGTTAGGGTTAGGGTTAGGGTTAGGGTTAGGTATAGTAAGGTACGTAGTTCCTTGAGAGGAACTACGAAGTGCACTGGCGCATGGGGCCCGGGAGTGGGGTCACCTTAAAATGCCATAAATTTAGGAGTTTAAAGATGAATAAAATCAATTAGAATCAATTAGAATTAGGGGAAGGGGAAGGAGAAGTTAGGGGAATGAGGAAAAACTGGGGGAAGTGAGGTAAAATGGATGTTTAAAAATTTAAAAAGCACTCCCATAAGAAGAAAGCGGAGCAGGAAAAAGCTGAAAAATTTTTTTTTATTTTTTTTTTTTTGGTTTTGGATTAGAATAATAGTTAATACTGTCCACAATATAAACACTCTACAGATGTTTGGGGAGGATGGGGAATATAGAGAGCGGGACCCGAACCCTGTTCCCCTGGCTGCGAAGCCCGTGTTTAAAGCATTTAGCTATTACTTCTTGGTGGTGATTGCGGGGAGATGCAGTTATAATGGAAACCTCGGATTAAAGGAATGTCTAAAAGACATGTGGTCCAGCTTGGGTTTGAACCCTTGAGCTCAGGCTGAAAGCCACCGATATTACCTCTGCACCATCCTGGGGGTACACTGGCACTGGGAAAATCTCTAAACCCATTCAGAGGGACTGGGGTGAAGGGAAAGACAAGGAAAAGTTTTGGAATTGGGGAAGGGGGGGGGGGGGGGTTGGGGGTTTAGGGTTAGAGAAATCAGGGGTTAGGGTTTAGGGAAAGAGGGGGGATGGGTGTTTGAGGCTAGGGAAAGAAACAGCTGGAGAGAAAAAAAGGTATTCATGTTTGTTTACATACAAATAAACATTTAAATAAATATATAACTAAAATAACAATAATAAACAACAAATTAGTGCTATGATAAATTTAGGGTCCCTTCTGGGTAAAGAACAATTAAAATATGATCTGAGCAATAATGATAAGTGCTTTAGTAAAGAGTCATTA
>NW_027172339.1:152500-155000 GCF_040054535.1 Antennarius striatus
TAGGGTTAGGGTTAGGGTAGGGTTAGGGTTAGGGTTAGGGTTAGGGTAGGGTTAGAGTAGGGTTAGGGTTAGGGTTAGGGTTAGGGTTAGGGTTTAGGGTTAGGGTTAGGGTTAGGGGTTAGGGTTAGGGTTAGGGTAGGGTTAGGGTAGGGTTAGGGTTAGGGTTAGGGTTAGGGTTAGGTATAGTAAGGTACGTAGTTCCTTGAGAGGAACTACGAAGTGCACTGGCGCATGGGGCCCGGGAGTGGGGTCACCTTAAAATGCCATAAATTTAGGAGTTTAAAGATGAATAAAATCAATTAGAATCAATTAGAATTAGGGGAACGGGAAGGAGAAGTTAGGGGAATGAGGAAAAACTGGGGGAAGTGAGGTAAAATGGATGTTTAAAAATTTAAAAAGCACTCCCATAAGAAGAAAGCGGAGCAGGAAAAAGCTGAAAATGTTTTTTTTATTTTTTTTTTGGTTTTGGATTAGAATAATTGTTAATACTGTCCACAATATAAACACTCTACAGATGTTTGGGGAGGATGGGGAATATAGAGAGCGGGACCCGAACCCTGTTCCCCTGGCTGCGAAGCCCGTGTTTAAAGCATTTAGCTATTACTTCTTGGTGGTGATTGCGGGGAGATGCAGTTATAATGGAAACCTCGGATTAAAGGAATGTCTAAAAGACATGTGGTCCAGCTTGGGTTTGAACCCTTGAGCTCAGGCTGAAAGCCACCGATATTACCTCTGCACCATCCTGGGGGTACACTGGCACTGGGAAAATCTCTAAACCCATTCAGAGGGACTGGGGTGAAGGGAAAGACAAGGAAAAGTTTTGGAATTGGGGAAGGGGGGGGGGGGGGGTTGGGGGTTTAGGGTTAGAGAAATCAGGGGTTAGGGTTTAGGGAAAGAGGGGGGATGGGTGTTTGAGGCTAGGGAAAGAAACAGCTGGAAAGAAAAAAAGGTATTCATATGTTTGTTTACATACAAATAAACATTTAAATAAATATATAACTAAAATAACAATAATAAACAACAAATTAGTGCTATGATAAATTTAGGGTCCCTTCTGGGTTAAGAACAATTAAAATATGATCTGAGCAATAATGATAAGTGCTTTAGTAAAGAGTCATTAGTTAAAATATATACAATAAGTAAGTAAGAAGAAGCATGCAGGTAAAAACCAAAGTAATAATTTTAAAGAGAGAAGTTTCTTTTCATAAAATAAGAGATTCACTCGGTGAAGGTCAGATTCATATTTAACTTGTTGATTGTTCTGGACCAGAGGGGCGATTGATTTTTGAAATTGACTGTATTCATACAATAAATAAATAAATAAATAGTTAATAAATAAATAAATAAAAATTAACTATACTCATAATTTATCATTAATTTATTGTTTATTATTATTACACTTTTTTACAGAGGCAATGAATATGAAGTAAGGAAAAAATAGTCCATATTTTCTATAAATATAATAAATAAGGCATAAATAGAAAGGTCTTGAAAAATGCCTTAATAAATGTCTTAAATTCATTTATTTTTTGGGGGGGAATGAGGGGAAGGTGCCTTAAACAGAAATATAAATAGAATAAAATAGACAAATATTGTTAGTTAAATAATTTCAGAAATAAAAGGGGAAACATTATAAAAACAAGAAAAGGTTATCCCCAAAACACTTATTAGTACCTCAATACATGATAAAATTGCAAGCAAAACATCAAATGTAAGAGATTTTATTCTTTATATTTCTGCAGGCTCAAATTGCAATCAACAAAGTAGATGCAACACAACTAAATAAGGTGAAAATGGACTATACATGGAAGTCAAAAGGGTTAGGGTTAGGTTTAGGGTTAGGGTTAGGGTTAGGGGGTTAGGGTTAGGGTTAGGGGGTTAGGGTTAGGGGGTTAGGGTTAGGGTTAGGGTTAGGGTTGGGGCTTAGGGTTAGGGTTAGGGTTAGGGGTTAGGGTTAGGGTTAGGGTTAGGGGTTAGGGGTTAGGGTTAGGGTTAGGGTTAGAGGGTTAGGGTTAGGGTTAGGGTTAGGGTTAGGGTAGGGTTAGGGTTAGGGTTAGGGTAGGGTTAGGGTAGGGTTAGGGTTAGGGTTAGGGTTAGGGTTTAGGGTTAGGGTTAGGGGTTAGGGTTAGGGTTAGGGTTAGGGTTAGGGTAGGGTTAGGGTAGGGTTAGGGTTAGGGTTAGGGTTAGGGTTAGGTATAGTAAGGTACGTAGTTCCTTGAGAGGAACTACGAAGTGCACTGGCGCATGGGGCCCGGGAGTGGGGTCACCTTAAAATGCCATAAATTTAGGAGTTTAAAGATGAATAAAATCAATTAGAATCAATTAGAATTAGGGGAAGGGGAAGGAGAAGTTAGGGGAATGAGGAAAAACTGGGGGAAGTGAGGTAAAATGGATGTTTAAAAATTTAAAAAGCACTCCCATAAGAAGAAAGCGGAGCAGGAAAAAGCTGAAAAAATTTTTTTTATTTTTTTTTTTTTGGTTTTGGATTAGAATAATAGTT
>NW_027172339.1:192500-195000 GCF_040054535.1 Antennarius striatus
AACACAACTAAATAAGGTGAAAATGGACTATACATGGAAGTCAAAAGGGTTAGGGTTAGGGTTAGGGTTAGGGGGTTAGGGTTAGGGTTAGGGTTAGGGGGTTAGGGTTAGGGGGTTAGGGTTAGGGGGTTAGGGTTAGGGTTAGGGTTAGGGTTAGGGTTGGGGGTTAAGGTTAGGGTTAGGGTTAGGGTTAGGGTTAGGGGTTAGGGTTAGGGTTAGGGTTAGGGTAGGGTTAGGGTAGGGTTAGGGTTAGGGTTAGGGTTAGGTATAGTAAGGTACGTAGTTCCTTGAGAGGAACTACGAAGTGCACTGGCGCATGGGGCCCGGGAGTGGGGTCACCTTAAAATGCCATAAATTTAGGAGTTTAAAGATGAATAAAATCAATTAGAATCAATTAGAATTAGGGGAACGGGAAGGAGAAGTTAGGGGAATGAGGAAAAACTGGGGGAAGTGAGGTAAAATGGATGTTTAAAAATTTAAAAAGCACTCCCATAAGAAGAAAGCGGAGCAGGAAAAAGCTGAAAATGTTTTTTTTATTTTTATTTTTTATTTTTTTTGGTTTTGGATTAGAATAATTGTTAATACTGTCCACAATATAAACACTCTACAGATGTTTGGGGAGGATGGGGAATATAGAGAGCGGGACCCGAACCCTGTTCCCCTGGCTGCGAAGCCCGTGTTTAAAGCATTTAGCTATTACTTCTTGGTGGTGATTGCGGGGAGATGCAGTTATAATGGAAACCTCGGATTAAAGGAATGTCTAAAAGACATGTGGTCCAGCTTGGGTTTGAACCCTTGAGCTCAGGTTGAAAGCCACCGATATTACCTCTGCACCATCCTGGGGGTACACTGGCACTGGGAAAATCTCTAAACCCATTCAGAGGGACTGGGGTGAAGGGAAAGACAAGGAAAAGTTTTGGAATTGGGGAGGGGGGGGGGGGGGGGGTTGGGGGTTTAGGGTTAGAGAAATCAGGGGTTAGGGTTTAGGGAAAGAGGGGGGATGGGTGTTTGAGGCTAGGGAAAGAAACAGCTGGAAAGAAAAAAAGGTATTCATATGTTTGTTTACATACAAATAAACATTTAAATAAATATATAACTAAAATAACAATAATAAACAACAAATTAGTGCTATGATAAATTTAGGGTCCCTTCTGGGTTAAGAACAATTAAAATATGATCTGAGCAATAATGATAAGTGCTTTAGTAAAGAGTCATTAGTTAAAATATATACAATAAGTAAGTAAGAAGAAGCATGCAGGTAAAAACCAAAGTAATAATTTTAAAGAGAGAAGTTTCTTTTCATAAAATAAGAGATTCACTCGGTGAAGGTCAGATTCATATTTAACTTGTTGATTGTTCTGGACCAGAGGGGCGATTGATTTTTGAAATTGACTGTATTCATACAATAAATAAATAAATAAATAGTTAATAAATAAATAAATAAAAATTAACTATACTCATAATTTATCATTAATTTATTGTTTATTATTATTACACTTTTTTACAGAGGCAATGAATATGAAGTAAGGAAAAAATAGTCCATATTTTCTATAAATATAATAAATAAGGCATAAATAGAAAGGTCTTGAAAAATGCCTTAATAAATGTCTTAAATTCATTTATTTTTTGGGGGGGAATGAGGGGAAGGTGCCTTAAACAGAAATATAAATAGAATAAAATAGACAAATATTGTTAGTTAAATAATTTCAGAAATAAAAGGGGAAACATTATAAAAACAAGAAAAGGTTATCCCCAAAACACTTATTAGTACCTCAATACATGATAAAATTGCAAGCAAAACATCAAATGTAAGAGATTTTATTCTTTATATTTCTGCAGGCTCAAATTGCAATCAACAAAGTAGATGCAACACAACTAAATAAGGTGAAAATGGACTCTACATGGAAGTCAAAAGGGTTAGGGTTAGGTTTAGGGTTAGGGTTAGGGGGTTAGGGTTAGGGGGTTAGGGTTAGGGTTAGGGTTAGGGTTAGGGGGTTAGGGTTAGGGTTAGGGTTAGGGTTAGGGTTGGGGGTTAGGGTTAGGGTTAGGGGTTAGGGTTAGGGTTAGGGTTAGGGTTAGGGTTAGGGGTTAGGGGTTAGGGTTAGGGTTAGGGTTAGGGGTTAGGGTTAGGGTTAGGGTTAGAGGGTTAGGGTTAGGGTTAGGGTTAGGGTAGGGTTAGGGTTAGGGTTAGGGTTAGGGTTAGGGTTTAGGGTTAGGGTTAGGGTTAGGGTTAGGGTTAGGGGTTAGGGTTAGGGTTAGGGTTAGGGTAGGGTTAGGGTAGGGTTAGGGTTAGGGTTAGGGTTAGGTATAGTAAGGTACGTAGTTCCTTGAGAGGAACTACGAAGTGCACTGGCGCATGGGGCCCGGGAGTGGGGTCACCTTAAAATGCCATAAATTTAGGAGTTTAAAGATGAATAAAATCAATTAGAATCAATTAGAATTAGGGGAAGGGGAAGGAGAAGTTAGGGGAATGAGGAAAAACTGGGGGAAGTGAGGTAAA
>NW_027172339.1:200000-202500 GCF_040054535.1 Antennarius striatus
AGAGAAGTTTCTTTTCATAAAATAAGAGATTCACTCGGTGAAGGTCAGATTCATATTTAACTTGTTGATTGTTCTGGACCAGAGGGGCGATTGATTTTTGAAATTGACTGTATTCATACAATAAATAAATAAATAAATAGTTAATAAATAAATAAATAAAAATTAACTATACTCATAATTTATAATTAATTTATTGTTTATTATTATTACACTTATTTACAGAGGCAATGAATATGAAGTTAAGGAAAAAATAGTCCATATTTTCTATAAATATAATAAATAAGGCATAAATAGAAAGGTCTTGAAAAATGCCTTAATAAATGTCTTAAATTCATTTATTTTTGGGGGGGGAATGAGGGGAAGGTGCCTTAAACAGAAATATAAATAGAATAAAATAGACAAATATTGTTAGTTAAATAATTTCAGAAATAAAAGGGGAAACATTATAAAAACAAGAAAAGGTTATCCCCAAAACACTTATTAGTACCTCAATACATGATAAAATTGCAAGCAAAACATCAAATGTAAGAGATTTTATTCTTTATATTTCTGCAGGCTCAAATTGCAATCAACAAAGTAGATGCAACACAACTAAATAAGGTGAAAATGGACTATACATGGAAGTCAAAAGGGTTAGGGTTAGGGTTAGGGTTAGGGGGTTAGGGTTAGGGGGTTAGGGTTAGGGGGTTAGGGTTAGGGTTAGGGTTAGGGTTAGGGTTGGGGGTTAAGGTTAGGGTTAGGGTTAGGGTTAGGGTTAGGGGTTAGGGTTAGGGTTAGGGTTAGGGTAGGGTTAGGGTAGGGTTAGGGTTAGGGTTAGGGTTAGGTATAGTAAGGTACGTAGTTCCTTGAGAGGAACTACGAAGTGCACTGGCGCATGGGGCCCGGGAGTGGGGTCACCTTAAAATGCCATAAATTTAGGAGTTTAAAGATGAATAAAATCAATTAGAATCAATTAGAATTAGGGGAACGGAAGGAGAAGTTAGGGGAATGAGGAAAAACTGGGGGAAGTGAGGTAAAATGGATGTTTAAAAATTTAAAAACCACTCCCATAAGAAGAAAGCGGAGCAGGAAAAAGCTGAAAATGTTTTTTTTATTTTTATTTTTTATTTTTTTTGGTTTTGGATTAGAATAATTGTTAATACTGTCCACAATATAAACACTCTACAGATGTTTGGGGAGGATGGGGAATATAGAGAGCGGGACCCGAACCCTGTTCCCCTGGCTGCGAAGCCCGTGTTTAAAGCATTTAGCTATTACTTCTTGGTGGTGATTGCGGGGAGATGCAGTTATAATGGAAACCTTGATTAAAGGAATGTCTAAAAGACATGTGGTCCAGCTTGGGTTTGAACCCTTGAGCTCAGGTTGAAAGCCACCGATATTACCTCTGCACCATCCTGGGGGTACACTGGCACTGGGAAAATCTCTAAACCCATTCAGAGGGACTGGGGTGAAGGGAAAGACAAGGAAAAGTTTTGGAATTGGGGAGGGGGGGGGGGGGGGTTGGGGGTTTAGGGTTAGAGAAATCAGGGGTTAGGGTTTAGGGAAAGAGGGGGGATGGGTGTTTGAGGCTAGGGAAAGAAACAGCTGGAAAGAAAAAAAGGTATTCATATGTTTGTTTACATACAAATAAACATTTAAATAAATATATAACTAAAATAACAATAATAAACAACAAATTAGTGCTATGATAAATTTAGGGTCCCTTCTGGGTTAAGAACAATTAAAATATGATCTGAGCAATAATGATAAGTGCTTTAGTAAAGAGTCATTAGTTAAAATATATACAATAAGTAAGTAAGAAGAAGCATGCAGGTAAAAACCAAAGTAATAATTTTAAAGAGAGAAGTTTCTTTTCATAAAATAAGAGATTCACTCGGTGAAGGTCAGATTCATATTTAACTTGTTGATTGTTCTGGACCAGAGGGGCGATTGATTTTTGAAATTGACTGTATTCATACAATAAATAAATAAATAAATAGTTAATAAATAAATAAATAAAAATTAACTATACTCATAATTTATCATTAATTTATTGTTTATTATTATTACACTTTTTTACAGAGGCAATGAATATGAAGTAAGGAAAAAATAGTCCATATTTTCTATAAATATAATAAATAAGGCATAAATAGAAAGGTCTTGAAAAATGCCTTAATAAATGTCTTAAATTCATTTATTTTTTGGGGGGGAATGAGGGGAAGGTGCCTTAAACAGAAATATAAATAGAATAAAATAGACAAATATTGTTAGTTAAATAATTTCAGAAATAAAAGGGGAAACATTATAAAAACAAGAAAAGGTTATCCCCAAAACACTTATTAGTACCTCAATACATGATAAAATTGCAAGCAAAACATCAAATGTAAGAGATTTTATTCTTTATATTTCTGCAGGCTCAAATTGCAATCAACAAAGTAGATGCAACACAACTAAATAAGGTGAAAATGGACTCTACATGGAAGTCAAAAGGGTTAGGGTTAGGTTTAGGGTTAGGGTTAGG
>NW_027172339.1:205000-212500 GCF_040054535.1 Antennarius striatus
TAGGGTTAGGGTTAGGGTTTAGGGTTAGGGTTAGGGTTAGGGTAGGGTTAGGGTAGGGTTAGGGTTAGGGTTTAGGGTTAGGGTTAGGGTTAGGGTTAGGGGTTAGGGTTAGGGTTAGGGTTAGGGTAGGGTTAGGGTTAGGGTTAGGGTTAGGTATAGTAAGGTACGTAGTTCCTTGAGAGGAACTACGAAATGCACTGGCGCATGGGGCCCGGGAGTGGGGTCACCTTAAAATGCCATAAATTTAGGAGTTTAAAGATGAATAAAATCAATTAGAATCAATTAGAATTAGGGGAAGGGGAAGGAGAAGTTAGGGGAATGAGGAAAAACTGGGGGAAGTGAGGTAAAATGGATGTTTAAAAATTTAAAAAGCACTCCCATAAGAAGAAAGCGGAGCAGGAAAAAGCTGAAAATGTTTTTTTTATTTATTTATTTATTTTTTTTGGTTTTGGATTAGAATAATAGTTAACACTGTCCACAATATAAACACTCTACAGATGTTTGGGGAGGATGGGGAATATAGAGAGCGGGACCCGAACCCTGTTCCCCTGGCTGCGAAGCCCGTGTTTAAAGCATTTAGCTATTACTTCTTGGTGGTGATTGCGGGGAGATGCAGTTATAATGGAAACCTCGGATTAAAGGAATGTCTAAAAGACATGTGGTCCAGCTTGGGTTTGAACCCTTGAGCTCAGGCTGAAAGCCACCGATATTACCTCTGCACCATCCTGGGGGTACACTGGCACTGGGAAAATCTCTAAACCCATTCAGAGGGACTGGGGTGAAGGGAAAGACAAGGAAAAGTTTTGGAATTGGGGAAGGGGGGGGGGGGGGGGGTTGGGGGTTTAGGGTTAGAGAAATCAGGGGTTAGGGTTTAGGGAAAGAGGGGGGATGGGTGTTTGAGGCTAGGGAAAGAAACAGCTGGAAAGAAAAAAAGGTATTCATATGTTTGTTTACATACAAATAAACATTTAAATAAATATATAACTAAAATAACAATAATAAACAACAAATTAGTGCTATGATAAATTTAGGGTCCCTTCTGGGTAAAGAACAATTAAAATATGATCTGAGCAATAATGATAAGTGCTTTAGTAAAGAGTCATTAGTTAAAATATATACAATAAGTAAGTAAGAAGAAGCATGCAGGTAAAAACCAAAGTAATAATTTTAAAGAGAGAAGTTTCTTTTCATAAAATAAGAGATTCACTCGGTGAAGGTCAGATTCATATTTAACTTGTTGATTGTTCTGGACCAGAGGGGCGATTGATTTTTGAAATTGACTGTATTCATACAATAAATAGATAAATAAATAGTTAATAAATAAATAAATAAAAATTAACTATACTCATAATTTATAATTAATTTATTGTTTATTATTATTACACTTATTTACAGAGGCAATGAATATGAAGTAAGGAAAAAATAGTCCATATTTTCTATAAATATAATAAATAAGGCATAAATAGAAAGGTCTTGAAAAAGGCCTTAATAAATGTCTTAAATTCATTTATTTTTGGGGGGGGAATGAGGGGAAGGTGCCTTAAACAGAAATATAAATAGAATAAAATAGACAAATATTGTTAGTTAAATAATTTCAGAAATAAAAGGGGAAACATTATAAAAACAAGAAAAGGTTATCCCCAAAACACTTATTAGTACCTCAATACATGATAAAATTGCAAGCAAAACATCAAATGTAAGAGATTTTATTCTTTATATTTCTGCAGGCTCAAATTGCAATCAACAAAGTAGATGCAACACAACTAAATAAGGTGAAAATGGACTATACATGGAAGTCAAAAGGGTTAGGGTTAGGTTTAGGGTTAGGGTTAGGGTTAGGGGGTTAGGGTTAGGGTTAGGGGGTTAGGGTTAGGGGGTTAGGGTTAGGGTTAGGGTTAGGGTTAGGGTTAGGGTTAGGGTTAGGGTTAGGGTTAGGGGTTAGGGTTAGGGTTAGGGTTAGGGGTTAGGGGTTAGGGTTAGGGTTAGGGTTAGGGTTAGAGGGTTAGGGTTAGGGTTAGGGTTAGGGTTAGGGTAGGGTTAGGGTTAGGGTTAGGGTTAGGGTTAGGGTAGGGTTAGGGTAGGGTTAGGGTGAGGGTTAGGGTTAGGGTTAGGGTTTAGGGTTAGGGTTAGGGTTAGGGTTAGGGGTTAGGGTTAGGGTTAGGGTTAGGGTTAGGGTAGGGTTAGGGTAGGGTTAGGGTTAGGGTTAGGGTTAGGGTTAGGTATAGTAAGGTACGTAGTTGCTTGAGAGGAACTACGAATTGCACTGGCGCATGGGGCCCGGGAGTGGGGTCACCTTAAAATGCCATAAATTTAGGAGTTTAAAGATGAATAAAATCAATTAGAATCAATTAGAATTAGGGGAAGGGGAAGGAGAAGTTAGGGGAATGAGGAAAAACTGGGGGAAGTGAGGTAAAATGGATGTTTAAAAATTTAAAAAGCACTCCCATAAGAAGAAAGCGGAGCAGGAAAAAGCTGAAAAAATTTTATTTTTTTATTTATTTATTTTTTTTGGTTTTGGTTTAGAATAATAGTTAATACTGTCCACAATATAAACACTCTACAGATGTTTGGGGAGGATGGGGAATATAGAGAGCGGGACCCGAACCCTGTTCCCCTGGCTGCGAAGCCCGTGTTTAAAGCATTTAGCTATTACTTCTTGGTGGTGATTGCGGGGAGATGCAGTTATAATGGAAACCTCGGATTAAAGGAATGTCTAAAAGACATGTGGTCCAGCTTGGGTTTGAACCCTTGAGCTCAGGTTGAAAGCCACCGATATTACCTCTGCACCATCCTGGGGGTACACTGGCACTGGGAAAATCTCTAAACCCATTCAGAGGGACTGGGGTGAAGGGAAAGACAAGGAAAAGTTTTGGAATTGGGGAAGGGGGGGGGGGGGGTTGGGGGTTTAGGTTTAGAGAAATCAGGGGTTAGGGTTTAGGGAAAGAGGGGGGATGGGTGTTTGAGGCTAGGGAAAGAAACAGCTGGAAAGAAAAAAAGGTATTCATATGTTTGTTTACATACAAATAAACATTTAAATAAATATATAACTAAAATAACAATAATAAACAACAAATTAGTGCTATGATAAATTTAGGGTCCCTTCTGGGTAAAGAACAATTAAAATATGATCTGAGCAATAATGATAAGTGCTTTAGTAAAGAGTCATTAGTTAAAATATATACAATAAGTAAGTAAGAAGAAGCATGCAGGTAAAAACCAAAGTAATAATTTTAAAGAGAGAAGTTTCTTTTCATAAAATAAGAGATTCACTCGGTGAAGGTCAGATTCATATTTAACTTGTTGATTGTTCTGGACCAGAGGGGCGATTGATTTTTGAAATTGACTGTATTCATACAATAAATAAATAAATAGTTAATAAATAAATAAATAAAAATTAACTATACTCATAATTTATAATTAATTTATTGTTTATTATTATTACACTTATTTACAGAGGCAATGAATATGAAGTAAGGAAAAAATAGTCCATATTTTCTATAAATATAATAAATAAGGCATAAATAGAAAGGTCTTGAAAAATGCCTTAATAAATGTCTTAAATTCATTTATTTTTGGGGGGGGAATGAGGGGAAGGTGCCTTAAACAGAAATATAAATAGAATAAAATAGACAAATATTGTTAGTTAAATAATTTCAGAAATAAAAGGGGAAACATTATAAAAACAAGAAAAGGTTATCCCCAAAACACTTATTAGTACCTCAATACATGATAAAATTGCAAGCAAAACATCAAATGTAAGAGATTTTATTCTTTATATTTCTGCAGGCTCAAATTGCAATCAACAAAGTAGATGCAACACAACTAAATAAGGTGAAAATGGACTATACATGGAAGTCAAAAGGGTTAGGGTTAGGGTTAGGGTTAGGGGGTTAGGGTTAGGGTTAGGGTTAGGGGGTTAGGGTTAGGGGGTTAGGGTTAGGGGGTTAGGGTTAGGGTTAGGGTTAGGGTTAGGGTTGGGGGTTAAGGTTAGGGTTAGGGTTAGGGTTAGGGTTAGGGGTTAGGGTTAGGGTTAGGGTTAGGGTAGGGTTAGGGTAGGGTTAGGGTTAGGGTTAGGGTTAGGTATAGTAAGGTACGTAGTTCCTTGAGAGGAACTACGAAGTGCACTGGCGCATGGGGCCCGGGAGTGGGGTCACCTTAAAATGCCATAAATTTAGGAGTTTAAAGATGAATAAAATCAATTAGAATCAATTAGAATTAGGGGAACGGGAAGGAGAAGTTAGGGGAATGAGGAAAAACTGGGGGAAGTGAGGTAAAATGGATGTTTAAAAATTTAAAAAGCACTCCCATAAGAAGAAAGCGGAGCAGGAAAAAGCTGAAAATGTTTTTTTTATTTTTATTTTTTATTTTTTTTGGTTTTGGATTAGAATAATTGTTAATACTGTCCACAATATAAACACTCTACAGATGTTTGGGGAGGATGGGGAATATAGAGAGCGGGACCCGAACCCTGTTCCCCTGGCTGCGAAGCCCGTGTTTAAAGCATTTAGCTATTACTTCTTGGTGGTGATTGCGGGGAGATGCAGTTATAATGGAAACCTCGGATTAAAGGAATGTCTAAAAGACATGTGGTCCAGCTTGGGTTTGAACCCTTGAGCTCAGGCTGAAAGCCACCGATATTACCTCTGCACCATCCTGGGGGTACACTGGCACTGGGAAAATCTCTAAACCCATTCAGAGGGACTGGGGTGAAGGGAAAGACAAGGAAAAGTTTTGGAATTGGGGAGGGGGGGGGGGGTTGGGGGTTTAGGGTTAGAGAAATCAGGGGTTAGGGTTTAGGGAAAGAGGGGGGATGGGTGTTTGAGGCTAGGGAAAGAAACAGCTGGAAAGAAAAAAAGGTATTCATATGTTTGTTTACATACAAATAAACATTTAAATAAATATATAACTAAAATAACAATAATAAACAACAAATTAGTGCTATGATAAATTTAGGGTCCCTTCTGGGTTAAGAACAATTAAAATATGATCTGAGCAATAATGATAAGTGCTTTAGTAAAGAGTCATTAGTTAAAATATATACAATAAGTAAGTAAGAAGAAGCATGCAGGTAAAAACCAAAGTAATAATTTTAAAGAGAGAAGTTTCTTTTCATAAAATAAGAGATTCACTCGGTGAAGGTCAGATTCATATTTAACTTGTTGATTGTTCTGGACCAGAGGGGCGATTGATTTTTGAAATTGACTGTATTCATACAATAAATAAATAAATAAATAGTTAATAAATAAATAAATAAAAATTAACTATACTCATAATTTATCATTAATTTATTGTTTATTATTATTACACTTTTTTACAGAGGCAATGAATATGAAGTAAGGAAAAAATAGTCCATATTTTCTATAAATATAATAAATAAGGCATAAATAGAAAGGTCTTGAAAAATGCCTTAATAAATGTCTTAAATTCATTTATTTTTTGGGGGGGAATGAGGGGAAGGTGCCTTAAACAGAAATATAAATAGAATAAAATAGACAAATATTGTTAGTTAAATAATTTCAGAAATAAAAGGGGAAACATTATAAAAACAAGAAAAGGTTATCCCCAAAACACTTATTAGTACCTCAATACATGATAAAATTGCAAGCAAAACATCAAATGTAAGAGATTTTATTCTTTATATTTCTGCAGGCTCAAATTGCAATCAACAAAGTAGATGCAACACAACTAAATAAGGTGAAAATGGACTCTACATGGAAGTCAAAAGGGTTAGGGTTAGGTTTAGGGTTAGGGTTAGGGGGTTAGGGTTAGGGGGTTAGGGTTAGGGTTAGGGTTAGGGTTAGGGGGTTAGGGTTAGGGTTAGGGTTAGGGTTAGGGTTAGGGTTGGGGGTTAGGGTTAGGGTTAGGGGTTAGGGTTAGGGTTAGGGTTAGGGTTAGGGGTTAGGGGTTAGGGTTAGGGTTAGGGTTAGGGGTTAGGGTTAGGGTTAGGGTTAGAGGGTTAGGGTTAGGGTTAGGGTTAGGGTAGGGTTAGGGTTAGGGTTAGGGTTAGGGTTAGGGTTTAGGGTTAGGGTTAGGGTTAGGGTTAGGGGTTAGGGTTAGGGTTAGGGTTAGGGTAGGGTTAGGGTAGGGTTAGGGTTAGGGTTAGGGTTAGGTATAGTAAGGTACGTAGTTCCTTGAGAGGAACTACGAAGTGCACTGGCGCATGGGGCCCGGGAGTGGGGTCACCTTAAAATGCCATAAATTTAGGAGTTTAAAGATGAATAAAATCAATTAGAATCAATTAGAATTAGGGGAAGGGGAAGGAGAAGTTAGGGGAATGAGGAAAAACTGGGGGAAGTGAGGTAAAATGGATGTTTAAAAATTTAAAAAGCACTCCCATAAGAAGAAAGCGGAGCAGGAAAAAGCTGAAAAAAATTTATTTTTTTATTTATTTATTTTTTTTGGTTTTGGATTAGAATAATAGTTAATACTGTCCACAATATAAACACTCTACAGATGTTTGGGGAGGATGGGGAATATAGAGAGCGGGACCCGAACCCTGTTCCCCTGGCTGCGAAGCCCGTGTTTAAAGCATTTAGCTATTACTTCTTGGTGGTGATTGCGGGGAGATGCAGTTATAATGGAAACCTCGGATTAAAGGAATGTCTAAAAGACATGTGGTCCAGCTTGGGTTTGAACCCTTGAGCTCAGGCTGAAAGCCACCGATATTACCTCTGCACCATCCTGGGGGTACACTGGCACTGGGAAAATCTCTAAACCCATTCAGAGGGACTGGGGTGAAGGGAAAGACAAGGAAAAGTTTTGGAATTGGGGAGGGGGGGGGGGTTGGGGGTTTAGGGTTAGAGAAATCAGGGGTTAGGGTTTAGGGAAAGAGGGGGGATGGGTGTTTGAGGCTAGGGAAAGAAACAGCTGGAAAGAAAAAAAGGTATTCATATGTTTGTTTACGTACAAATAAACATTTAAATAAATATATAACTAAAATAACAATAATGAACAACAAATTAGTGCTATGATAAATTTAGGGTCCCTTCTGGGTAAAGAACAATTAAAATATGATCTGAGCAATAATGATAAGTGCTTTAGTAAAGAGTCATTAGTTAAAATATATACAATAAGTAAGTAAGAAGAAGCATGCAGGTAAAAACCAAAGTAATAATTTTAAAGAGAGAAGTTTCTTTTCATAAAATAAGAGATTCACTCGGTGAAGGTCAGATTCATATTTAACTTGTTGATATTTCTGGACCAGAGGGGCGATTGATTTTTGAAATTGACTGTATTCATACAATAAATAAATAAATAAATAAATAAATAGTTAATAAATAAATAAATAAAAATTAACTATACTCATAATTTATAATTAATTTATTGTTTATTATTATTACACTTATTTACAGAGGCAATGAATATGAAGTAAGGAAAAAATAGTCCATATTTTCTATAAATATAATAAATAAGGCATAAATAGAAAGGTCTTGAAAAATGCCTTAATAAATGTCTTAAATTCATTTATTTTTGGGGGGGGAATGAGGGGAAGGTGCCTTA
>NW_027172339.1:215000-217500 GCF_040054535.1 Antennarius striatus
GTTAGGGTTAGGGGTTAGGGTTAGGGTTAGGGTTAGGGTAGGGTTAGGGTAGGGTTAGGGTTAGGGTTAGGGTTAGGGTTAGGTATAGTAAGGTACGTAGTTCCTTGAGAGGAACTACGAAGTGCACTGGCGCATGGGGCCCGGGAGTGGGGTCACCTTAAAATGCCATAAATTTAGGAGTTTAAAGATGAATAAAATCAATTAGAATCAATTAGAATTAGGGGAACGGGAAGGAGAAGTTAGGGGAATGAGGAAAAACTGGGGGAAGTGAGGTAAAATGGATGTTTAAAAATTTAAAAAGCACTCCCATAAGAAGAAAGCGGAGCAGGAAAAAGCTGAAAATATTTTTTTTTTTTATTTTTTATTTTTTTTGGTTTTGGATTAGAATAATTGTTAATACTGTCCACAATATAAACACTCTACAGATGTTTGGGGAGGATGGGGAATATAGAGAGCGGGACCCGAACCCTGTTCCCCTGGCTGCGAAGCCCGTGTTTAAAGCATTTAGCTATTACTTCTTGGTGGTGATTGCGGGGAGATGCAGTTATAATGGAAACCTCGGATTAAAGGAATGTCTAAAAGACATGTGGTCCAGCTTGGGTTTGAACCCTTGAGCTCAGGTTGAAAGCCACCGATATTACCTCTGCACCATCCTGGGGGTACACTGGCACTGGGAAAATCTCTAAACCCATTCAGAGGGACTGGGGTGAAGGGAAAGACAAGGAAAAGTTTTGGAATTGGGGAGGGGGGGGGGGGGGGGTTGGGGGTTTAGGGTTAGAGAAATCAGGGGTTAGGGTTTAGGGAAAGAGGGGGGATGGGTGTTTGAGGCTAGGGAAAGAAACAGCTGGAAAGAAAAAAAGGTATTCATATGTTTGTTTACATACAAATAAACATTTAAATAAATATATAACTAAAATAACAATAATAAACAACAAATTAGTGCTATGATAAATTTAGGGTCCCTTCTGGGTTAAGAACAATTAAAATATGATCTGAGCAATAATGATAAGTGCTTTAGTAAAGAGTCATTAGTTAAAATATATACAATAAGTAAGTAAGAAGAAGCATGCAGGTAAAAACCAAAGTAATAATTTTAAAGAGAGAAGTTTCTTTTCATAAAATAAGAGATTCACTCGGTGAAGGTCAGATTCATATTTAACTTGTTGATTGTTCTGGACCAGAGGGGCGATTGATTTTTGAAATTGACTGTATTCATACAATAAATAAATAAATAAATAGTTAATAAATAAATAAATAAAAATTAACTATACTCATAATTTATCATTAATTTATTGTTTATTATTATTACACTTTTTTACAGAGGCAATGAATATGAAGTAAGGAAAAAATAGTCCATATTTTCTATAAATATAATAAATAAGGCATAAATAGAAAGGTCTTGAAAAATGCCTTAATAAATGTCTTAAATTCATTTATTTTTTGGGGGGGAATGAGGGGAAGGTGCCTTAAACAGAAATATAAATAGAATAAAATAGACAAATATTGTTAGTTAAATAATTTCAGAAATAAAAGGGGAAACATTATAAAAACAAGAAAAGGTTATCCCCAAAACACTTATTAGTACCTCAATACATGATAAAATTGCAAGCAAAACATCAAATGTAAGAGATTTTATTCTTTATATTTCTGCAGGCTCAAATTGCAATCAACAAAGTAGATGCAACACAACTAAATAAGGTGAAAATGGACTATACATGGAAGTCAAAAGGGTTAGGGTTAGGTTTAGGGTTAGGGTTAGGGTTAGGGGGTTAGGGTTAGGGTTAGGGGGTTAGGGTTAGGGGGTTAGGGTTAGGGTTAGGGTTAGGGTTGGGGGTTAGGGTTAGGGTTAGGGTTAGGGTTAGGGGTTAGGGTTAGGGTTAGGGTTAGGGTTAGGGTTAGAGGGTTAGGGTTAGGGTTAGGGTTAGGGTTAGGGTTAGGGTAGGGTTAGGGTTAGGGTTAGGGTTAGGGTAGGGTTAGGGTAGGGTTAGGGTTAGGGTTAGGGTTAGGGTTAGGGTTTAGGGTTAGGGTTAGGGTTAGGGTAGGGTTAGGGTAGGGTTAGGGTTAGGGTTAGGGTTAGGGTTAGGGTTAGGTATAGTAAGGTACGTAGTTCCTTGAGAGGAACTACGAAGTGCACTGGCGCATGGGGCCCGGGAGTGGGGTCACCTTAAAATGCCATAAATTTAGGAGTTTAAAGATGAATAAAATCAATTAGAATCAATTAGAATTAGGGGAAGGGGAAGGAGAAGTTAGGGGAATGAGGAAAAACTGGGGGAAGTGAGGTAAAATGGATGTTTAAAAATTTAAAAAGCACTCCCATAAGAAGAAAGCGGAGCAGGAAAAAGCTGAAAAATTTTTTTTTTTAAATTTATTTATTTTTTTTGGTTTTGGATTAGAATAATAGTTAATACTGTCCACAATATAAACACTCTACAGATGTTTGGGGAGGATGGGGAATATAGAGAGCGGGACCCGAACCCTGTTCCCCTGGCTGCGAAGCCCG
>NW_027172339.1:232500-250000 GCF_040054535.1 Antennarius striatus
CTCTGCACCATCCTGGGGGTACACTGGCACTGGGAAAATCTCTAAACCCATTCAGAGGGACTGGGGTGAAGGGAAAGACAAGGAAAAGTTTTGGAATTGGGGAAGGGGGGGGGGGGTTGGGGGTTTAGGGTTAGAGAAATCAGGGGTTAGGGTTTAGGGAAAGAGGGGGGATGGGTGTTTGAGGCTAGGGAAAGAAACAGCTGGAAAGAAAAAAAGGTATTCATATGTTTGTTTACATACAAATAAACATTTAAATAAATATATAACTAAAATAACAATAATAAACAACAAATTAGTGCTATGATAAATTTAGGGTCCCTTCTGGGTAAAGAACAATTAAAATATGATCTGAGCAATAATGATAAGTGCTTTAGTAAAGAGTCATTAGTTAAAATATATACAATAAGTAAGTAAGAAGAAGCATGCAGGTAAAAACCAAAGTAATAATTTTAAAGAGAGAAGTTTCTTTTCATAAAATAAGAGATTCACTCGGTGAAGGTCAGATTCATATTTAACTTGTTGATTGTTCTGGACCAGAGGGGCGATTGATTTTTGAAATTGACTGTATTCATACAATAAATAAATAAATACATAGTTAATAAATAAATAAATAAAAATTAACTATACTCATAATTTATAATTAATTTATTGTTTATTATTATTACACTTATTTACAGAGGCAATGAATATGAAGTAAGGAAAAAATAGTCCATATTTTCTATAAATATAATAAATAAGGCATAAATAGAAAGGTCTTGAAAAATGCCTTAATAAATGTCTTAAATTCATTTATTTTTGGGGGGGGGAATGAGGGGAAGGTGCCTTAAACAGAAATATAAATAGAATAAAATAGACAAATATTGTTAGTTAAATAATTTCAGAAATAAAAGGGGAAACATTATAAAAACAAGAAAAGGTTATCCCCAAAACACTTATTAGTACCTCAATACATGATAAAATTGCAAGCAAAACATCAAATGTAAGAGATTTTATTCTTTATATTTCTGCAGGCTCAAATTGCAATCAACAAAGTAGATGCAACACAACTAAATAAGGTGAAAATGGACTATACATGGAAGTCAAAAGGGTTAGGGTTAGGGTTAGGGTTAGGGTTAGGGGGTTAGGGTTAGGGTTAGGGTTAGGGGGTTAGGGTTAGGGGGTTAGGGTTAGGGTTAGGGTTAGGGTTAGGGTTAGGGTTGGGGGTTAGGGTTAGGGTTAGGGGTAGGGTTAGGGGTTAGGGTTAGGGTTAGGGGTTAGGGGTTAGGGTTAGGGTTAGGGTTAGAGGGTTAGGGTTAGGGTAGGGTTAGGGTTAGCGTAGGGTTAGGGTAGGGTTAGGGTTAGGGTTAGGGTTAGGGTTTAGGGTTAGGGTTAGGGTTAGGGTTAGGGGTTAGGGTTAGGGTTAGCGTTAGGGTAGGGTTAGGGTAGGGTTAGGGTTAGGGTTAGGGTTAGGGTCAGGTATAGTAAGGTACGTAGTTCCTTGAGAGGAACTACGAAGTGCACTGGCGCATGGGGCCCGGGAGTGGGGTCACCTTAAAATGCCATAAATTTAGGAGTTTAAAGATGAATAAAATCAATTAGAATCAATTAGAATTAGGGGAAGGGGAAGGAGAAGTTAGGGGAATGAGGAAAAACTGGGGGAAGTGAGGTAAAATGGATGTTTAAAAATTTAAAAAGCACTCCCATAAGAAGAAAGCGGAGCAGGAAAAAGCTGAATTTTTTTTTTTTTTTTTTGGTTTTGGATTAGAATAATAGTTAATACTGTCCACAATATAAACACTCTACAGATGTTTGGGGAGGATGGGGAATATAGAGAGCGGGACCCGAACCCTGTTCCCCTGGCTGCGAAGCCCGTGTTTAAAGCACTTAGCTATTACTTCTTGGTGGTGATTGCGGGGAGATGCAGTTATAAAGGAAACCTCGGATTAAAGGAATGTCTAAAAGACATGTGGTCCAGCTTGGGTTTGAACCCTTGAGCTCAGGCTGAAAGCCACCGATATTACCTCTGCACCATCCTGGGGGTACACTGGCACTGGGAAAATCTCTAAACCCATTCAGAGGGACTGGGGTGAAGGGAAAGACAAGGAAAAGTTTTGGAATTGGGGAAGGGGGGGGGGGGTTGGGGGTTTAGGGTTAGAGAAATCAGGGGTTAGGGTTTAGGGAAAGAGGGGGGATGGGTGTTTGAGGCTAGGGAAAGAAACAGCTGGAAAGAAAAAAAGGTATTCATATGTTTGTTTACATACAAATAAACATTTAAATAAATATATAACTAAAATAACAATAATAAACAACAAATTAGTGCTATGATAAATTTAGGGTCCCTTCTGGGTAAAGAACAATTAAAATATGATCTGAGCAATAATGATAAGTGCTTTAGTAAAGAGTCATTAGTTAAAATATATACAATAAGTAAGTAAGAAGAAGCATGCAGGTAAAAACCAAAGTAATAATTTTAAAGAGAGAAGTTTCTTTTCATAAAATAAGAGATTCACTCGGTGAAGGTCAGATTCATATTTAACTTGTTGATTGTTCTGGACCAGAGGGGCGATTGATTTTTGAAATTGACTGTATTCATACAATAAATAAATAAATACATAGTTAATAAATAAATAAATAAAAATTAACTATACTCATAATTTATAATTAATTTATTGTTTATTATTATTACACTTATTTACAGAGGCAATGAATATGAAGTAAGGAAAAAATAGTCCATATTTTCTATAAATATAATAAATAAGGCATAAATAGAAAGGTCTTGAAAAATGCCTTAATAAATGTCTTAAATTCATTTATTTTTGGGGGGGGGAATGAGGGGAAGGTGCCTTAAACAGAAATATAAATAGAATAAAATAGACAAATATTGTTAGTTAAATAATTTCAGAAATAAAAGGGGAAACATTATAAAAACAAGAAAAGGTTATCCCCAAAACACTTATTAGTACCTCAATACATGATAAAATTGCAAGCAAAACATCAAATGTAAGAGATTTTATTCTTTATATTTCTGCAGGCTCAAATTGCAATCAACAAAGTAGATGCAACACAACTAAATAAGGTGAAAATGGACTATACATGGAAGTCAAAAGGGTTAGGGTTAGGGTTAGGGTTAGGGTTAGGGGGTTAGGGTTAGGGTTAGGGTTAGGGGGTTAGGGTTAGGGGGTTAGGGTTAGGGTTAGGGTTAGGGTTAGGGTTAGGGTTGGGGGTTAGGGTTAGGGTTAGGGGTAGGGTTAGGGGTTAGGGTTAGGGTTAGGGGTTAGGGGTTAGGGTTAGGGTTAGGGTTAGAGGGTTAGGGTTAGGGTAGGGTTAGGGTTAGCGTAGGGTTAGGGTAGGGTTAGGGTTAGGGTTAGGGTTAGGGTTTAGGGTTAGGGTTAGGGTTAGGGTTAGGGGTTAGGGTTAGGGTTAGCGTTAGGGTAGGGTTAGGGTAGGGTTAGGGTTAGGGTTAGGGTTAGGGTCAGGTATAGTAAGGTACGTAGTTCCTTGAGAGGAACTACGAAGTGCACTGGCGCATGGGGCCCGGGAGTGGGGTCACCTTAAAATGCCATAAATTTAGGAGTTTAAAGATGAATAAAATCAATTAGAATCAATTAGAATTAGGGGAAGGGGAAGGAGAAGTTAGGGGAATGAGGAAAAACTGGGGGAAGTGAGGTAAAATGGATGTTTAAAAATTTAAAAAGCACTCCCATAAGAAGAAAGCGGAGCAGGAAAAAGCTGAATTTTTTTTTTTTTTTTTTGGTTTTGGATTAGAATAATAGTTAATACTGTCCACAATATAAACACTCTACAGATGTTTGGGGAGGATGGGGAATATAGAGAGCGGGACCCGAACCCTGTTCCCCTGGCTGCGAAGCCCGTGTTTAAAGCACTTAGCTATTACTTCTTGGTGGTGATTGCGGGGAGATGCAGTTATAAAGGAAACCTCGGATTAAAGGAATGTCTAAAAGACATGTGGTCCAGCTTGGGTTTGAACCCTTGAGCTCAGGCTGAAAGCCACCGATATTACCTCTGCACCATCCTGGGGGTACACTGGCACTGGGAAAATCTCTAAACCCATTCAGAGGGACTGGGGTGAAGGGAAAGACAAGGAAAAGTTTTGGAATTGGGGAAGGGGGGGGGGGGTTGGGGGTTTAGGGTTAGAGAAATCAGGGGTTAGGGTTTAGGGAAAGAGGGGGGATGGGTGTTTGAGGCTAGGGAAAGAAACAGCTGGAAAGAAAAAAAGGTATTCATATGTTTGTTTACATACAAATAAACATTTAAATAAATATATAACTAAAATAACAATAATAAACAACAAATTAGTGCTATGATAAATTTAGGGTCCCTTCTGGGTAAAGAACAATTAAAATATGATCTGAGCAATAATGATAAGTGCTTTAGTAAAGAGTCATTAGTTAAAATATATACAATAAGTAAGTAAGAAGAAGCATGCAGGTAAAAACCAAAGTAATAATTTTAAAGAGAGAAGTTTCTTTTCATAAAATAAGAGATTCACTCGGTGAAGGTCAGATTCATATTTAACTTGTTGATTGTTCTGGACCAGAGGGGCGATTGATTTTTGAAATTGACTGTATTCATACAATAAATAAATAAATAAATAGTTAATAAATAAATAAATAAAAATTAACTATACTCATAATTTATAATTAATTTATTGTTTATTATTATTACACTTATTTACAGAGGCAATGAATATGAAGTAAGGAAAAAATAGTCCATATTTTCTATAAATATAATAAATAAGGCATAAATAGAAAGGTCTTGAAAAATGCCTTAATAAATGTCTTAAATTCATTTATTTTTTGGGGGGGGATGAGGGGAAGGTGCCTTAAACAGAAATATAAATAGAATAAAATAGACAAATATTGTTAGTTAAATAATTTCAGAAATAAAAGGGGAAACATTATAAAAACAAGAAAAGGTTATCCCCAAAACACTTATTAGTACCTCAATACATGATAAAATTGCAAGCAAAACATCGAATGTAAGAGATTTTATTCTTTATATTTCTGCAGGCTCAAATTGCAATCAACAAAGTAGATGCAACACAACTAAATAAGGTGAAAATGGACTATACATGGAAGTCAAAAGGGTTAGGGTTAGGGTTAGGGGGTTAGGGTTAGGGTTAGGGTTAGGGTTAGGGGGTTAGGGTTAGGGGGTTAGGGTTAGGGTTAGGGTTAGGGTTAGGGTTGGGGGTTAGGGTTAGGGTTAGGGTTAGGGGTTAGGGTTAGGGTTAGGGTTAGAGGGTTAGGGTTAGGGTTAGGGTTAGGGTAGGGTTAGGGTTAGGGTTAGGGTAGGGTTAGGGTAGGGTTAGGGTTAGGGTTAGGGTTAGGGTTTAGGGTTAGGGTTAGGGTTAGGGGTTAGGGTTAGGGTTAGGGTTAGGGTTAGGGTAGGGTTAGGGTTAGGGTTAGGGTTAGGGTTAGGTATAGTAAGGTACGTAGTTCCTTGAGAGGAACTACGAAGTGCACTGGCGCATGGGGCCCGGGAGTGGGGTCACCTTAAAATGCCATAAATTTAGGAGTTTAAAGATGAATAAAATCAATTAGAATCAATTAGAATTAGGGGAAGGGGAAGGAGAAGTTAGGGGAATGAGGAAAAACTGGGGGAAGTGAGGTAAAATGGATGTTTAAAAATTTAAAAAGCACTCCCATAAGAAGAAAGCGGAGCAGGAAAAAGCTGAAAATTTTTTATTTTTTTTTGTTTTTTTTGGTTTTGGATTAGAATAATAGTTAACACTGTCCACAATATAAACACTCTACAGATGTTTGGGGAGGATGGGGAATATAGAGAGCGGGACCCGAACCCTGTTCCCCTGGCTGCGAAGCCCGTGTTTAAAGCATTTAGCTATTACTTCTTGGTGGTGATTGCGGGGAGATGCAGTTATAATGGAAACCTCGGATTAAAGGAATGTCTAAAAGACATGTGGTCCAGCTTGGGTTTGAACCCTTGAGCTCAGGCTGAAAGCCACCGATATTACCTCTGCACCATCCTGGGGGTACACTGGCACTGGGAAAATCTCTAAACCCATTCAGAGGGACTGGGGTGAAGGGAAAGACAAGGAAAAGTTTTTGAATTGGGGAAGGGGGGGGGGGGTTGGGGGTTTAGGGTTAGAGAAATCAGGGGTTAGGGTTTAGGGAAGAGGGGGGATGGGTGTTTGAGGCTAGGGAAAGAAACAGCTGGAAAGAAAAAAAGGTATTCATATGTTTGTTTACATACAAATAAACATTTAAATAAATATATAACTAAAATAACAATAATAAACAACAAATTAGTGCTATGATAAATTTAGGGTCCCTTCTGGGTAAAGAACAATTAAAATATGATCTGAGCAATAATGATAAGTGCTTTAGTAAAGAGTCATTAGTTAAAATATATACAATAAGTAAGTAAGAAGAAGCATGCAGGTAAAAACCAAAGTAATAATTTTAAAGAGAGAAGTTTCTTTTCATAAAATAAGAGATTCACTCGGTGAAGGTCAGATTCATATTTAACTTGTTGATTGTTCTGGACCACAGGGGCGATTGATTTTTGAAATTGACTGTATTCATACAATAAATAAATAAATAGTTAATAATTAAATAAATAAATAAAAATTAACTATACTCATAATTTATAATTAATTTATTGTTTATTATTATTACACTTATTTACAGAGGCAATGAATGTGAAGTAAGGAAAAAATAGTCCATATTTTCTATAAATATAATAAATAAGGCATAAATAGAAAGGTCTTGAAAAATGCCTTAATAAATGTCTTAAATTCATTTATTTTTTGGGGGGGAATGAGGGGAAGGTGCCTTAACCAGAAATATAAATAGAATAAAATAGACAAATATTGTTAGTTAAATAATTTCAGAAATAAAAGGGGAAACATTATAAAAACAAGAAAAGGTTATCCCCAAAACACTTATTAGTACCTCAATACATGATAAAATTGCAAGCAAAACATCAAATGTAAGAGATTTTATTCTTTATATTTCTGCAGGCTCAAATTGCAATCAACAAAGTAGATGCAACACAACTAAATAAGGTGAAAATGGACTATACATGGAAGTCAAAAGGGTTAGGGTTAGGGTTAGGGTTAGGGTTAGGGGGTTAGGGTTAGGGTTAGGGGTTAGGGTTAGGGTTAGGGTTGGGGGTTAGGGTTAGGGTTAGGGTTAGGGGTTAGGGTTAGGGTTAGGGTTAGGGTTAGAGGGTTAGGGTTAGGGTTAGGGTTAGGGGGTTAGGGTTAGGGTTAGGGTTAGGGGGTTAGGGTTAGGGGGTTAGGGTTAGGGTTAGGGTTAGGGTTGGGGGTTAGGGTTAGGGTTAGGGTTAGGGTTAGGGGTTAGGGTTAGGGTTAGGGTTAGGGTTAGGGTTAGAGGGTGATGGTTAGGGTTAGGGTTAGGGTAGGGTTAGGGTTAGGGTTAGGGTAGGGTTAGGGTTAGGGTTAGGGTTAGGGTTTAGGGTTAGGGTTAGGTATAGTAAGGTACGTAGTTCCTTGAGAGGAACTACGAAGTGCACTGGCGCATGGGGCCCGGGAGTGGGGTCACCTTAAAATGCCATAAATTTAGGAGTTTAAAGATGAATAAAATCAATTAGAATCAATTAGAATTAGGGGAAGGGGAAGGAGAAGTTAGGGGAATGAGGAAAAGCTGGGGGAAGTGAGGTAAAATGGATGTTTAAAAATTTAAAAAGCACTCCCATAAGAAGAAAGCGGAGCAGGAAAAAGCTGAAAAATTTTTTTTTGTTTTTTTTTTTGGGTTTTGGATTAGAATAATAGTTAATACTGTCCACAATATAAACACTCTACAGATGTTTGGGGAGGAGGGGGAATATAGAGAGCGGGACCCGAACCCTGTTCCCCTGGCTGCGAAGCCCGTGTTTAAAGCATTTAGCTATTACTTCTTGGTGGTGATTGCGGGGAGATGCAGTTATAATGGAAACCTCGGATTAAAGGAATGTCTAAAAGACATGTGGTCCAGCTTGGGTTTGAACCCTTGAGCTCAGGCTGAAAGCCACCGATATTACCTCTGCACCATCCTGGGGGTACACTGACACTGGGAAAATCTCTAAACCCATTCAGAGGGACTGGGGTGAAGGGAAAGACAAGGAAAAGTTTTGGAATTGGGGAAGGGGGGGGGGGGGGTTGGGGGTTTAGGGTTAGAGAAATCAGGGGTTAGGGTTTAGGGAAAGAGGGGGGATGGGTGTTTGAGGCTAGGGAAAGAAACAGCTGGAAAGAAAAAAAGGTATTCATATGTTTGTTTACATACAAATAAACGTTTAAATAAATATATAACTAAAATAACAATAATAAACAACAAATTAGTGCTATGATAAATTTAGGGTCCCTTCTGGGTAAAGAACAATTAAAATATGATCTGAGCAATAATGATAAGTGCTTTAGTAAAGAGTCATTAGTTAAAATATATACAATAAGAAAGTAAGAAGAAGCATGCAGGTAAAAACCAAAGTAATAATTTTAAAGAGAGAAGTTTCTTTTCATAAAATAAGAGATTCACTCGGTGAAGGTCAGATTCATATTTAACTTGTTGATTGTTCTGGACCAGAGGGGCGATTGATTTTTGAAATTGACTGTAATCATACTATAAATAAATAAATAAATAGTTAATAAATAAATAAATAAAAATTAACTATACTCATAATTTATAATTAATTTATTGTTTATTATTATTACACTTATTTACAGAGGCAATGAATATGAAGTAAGGAAAAAATAGTCCATATTTTCTATAAATATAATAAATAAGGCATAAATAGAAAGGTCTTGAAAAATGCCTTAATAAATGTCTTAAATTCATTTATTTTTGGGGGGGGAATGAGGGGAAGGTGCCTTAAACAGAAATATAAATAGAATAAAATAGACAAATATTGTTAGTTAAATAATTTCAGAAATAAAAGGGGAAACATTATAAAAACAAGAAAAGGTTATCCCCAAAACACTTATTAGTACCTCAATACATGATAAAATTGCAAGCAAAACATCAAATGTAAGAGATTTTATTCTTTATATTTCTGCAGGCTCAAATTGCAATCAACAAAGTAGATGCAACACAACTAAATAAGGTGAAAATGGACTATACATGGAAGTCAAAAGGGTTAGGGTTAGGGTTAGGGTTAGGGGGTTAGGGTTAGGGTTAGGGTTAGGGTTAGGGGGTTAGGGTTAGGGTTAGGGGGTTAGGGTTAGGGGGTTAGGGTTAGGGTTAGGGTTAGGGTTAGGGTTAGGGTTGGGGGTTAGGGTTAGGGTTAGGGTTAGGGGTTAGGGGTTAGGGTTAGGGTTAGGGTTAGGGTTAGGGTTAGAGGGTTAGGGTTAGGGTTAGGGTTAGGGTAGGGTTAGGGTTAGGGTTAGGGTTAGGGTAGGGTTAGGTTAGGGTAGGGTTAGGGTTAGGGTTTAGGGTTAGGGTTAGGTATAGTAAGGTACGTAGTTCCTTGAGAGGAACTACGAAGTGCACTGGCGCATGGGGCCCGGGAGTGGGGTCACCTTAAAATGCCATAAATTTAGGAGTTTAAAGATGAATAAAATCAATTAGAATCAATTAGAATTAGGGGAAGGGGAAGGAGAAGTTAGGGGAATGAGGAAAAACTGGGGAAGTGAGGTAAAATGGATGTTTAAAAATTTAAAAAGCACTCCCATAAGAAGAAAGTGGAGCAGGAAAAAGCTGAAAATTTTTTATTTATTTATTTATTTATTTATTTTGGTTTTGGATTAGAATAATAGTTAATACTGTCCACAATATAAACACTCTACAGATGTTTGGGGAGGATGGGGAATATAGAGAGTGGGACCCGAACCCTGTTCCCCTGGCTGCGAAGCCCGTGTTTAAAGCATTTAGCTATTACTTCTTGGTGGTGATTGCGGGGAGATGCAGTTATAATGGAAACCTCGGATTAAAGGAATGTCTAAAAGACATGTGGTCCAGCTTGGGTTTGAACCCTTGAGCTCAGGCTGAAAGCCACCGATATTACCTCTGCACCATCCTGGGGGTACACTGGCACTGGGAAAATCTCTAAACCCATTCAGAGGGACTGGGGTGAAGGGAAAGACAAGGAAAAGTTTTGGAATTGGGGAAGGGGGGGGGGGTTGGGTGTTTAGGGTTAGAGAAATCAGGGGTTAGGGTTTAGGGAAAGAGGGGGGATGGGTGTTTGAGGCTAGGGAAAGAAACAGCTGGAAAGAAAAAAAGGTATTCATATGTTTGTTTACATACAAATAAACATTTAAATAAATATATAACTAAAATAACAATAATAAACAACAAATTAGTGCTATGATAAATTTAGGGTCCCTTCTGGGTAAAGAACAATTAAAATATGATCTGAGCAATAATGATAAGTGCTTTAGTAAAGAGTCATTAGTTAAAATATATACAATAAGTAAGTAAGAAGAAGCATGCAGGTAAAAACCAAAGTAATAATTTTAAAGAGAGAAGTTTCTTTTCATAAAATAAGAGATTCACTCGGTGAAGGTCAGATTCATATTTAACTTGTTGATTGTCCTGGACCAGAGGGGCGATTGATTTTTGAAATTGACTGTATTCATACAATAAATAAATAAATAAATAGTTAATAAATAAATAAATAAAAATTAACTATACTCATAATTTATAATTAATGTATTGTTTATTATTATTACACTTATTTACAGAGGCAATGAATATGAAGTAAGGAAAAAATAGTCCATATTTTCTATAAATATAATAAATAAGGCATAAATAGAAAGGTCTTGAAAAATGCCTTAATAAATGTCTTAAATTCATTTATTTTTGGGGGGGGAATGAGGGGAAGGTGCCTTAAACAGAAATATAAATAGAATAAAATAGACAAATATTGTTAGTTAAATAATTTCAGAAATAAAAGGGGAAACATTATAAAAACAAGAAAAGGTTATCCCCAAAACACTTATTAGTACCTCAATACATGATAAAATTGCAAGCAAAACATCAAATGTAAGAGATTTTATTCTTTATATTTCTGCAGGCTCAAATTGCAATCAACAAAGTAGATGCAACACAACTAAATAAGGTGAAAATGGACTATACATGGAAGTCAAAAGGGTTAGGGTTAGGGTTAGGGTTAGGGGGTTAGGGTTAGGGTTAGGGTTAGGGTTAGGGGGTTAGGGTTAGGGTTAGGGGGTTAGGGTTAGGGGGTTAGGGTTAGGGTTAGGGTTAGGGTTAGGGTTAGGGTTAGGGTTGGGGGTTAGGGTTAGGGTTAGGGTTAGGGGTTAGGGGTTAGGGTTAGGGTTAGGGTTAGGGTTAGGGTTAGAGGGTTAGGGTTAGGGTTAGGGTTAGGGTAGGGTTAGGGTTAGGGTTAGGGTTAGGGTAGGGTTAGGTTAGGGTAGGGTTAGGGTTAGGGTTTAGGGTTAGGGTTAGGTATAGTAAGGTACGTAGTTCCTTGAGAGGAACTACGAAGTGCACTGGCGCATGGGGCCCGGGAGTGGGGTCACCTTAAAATGCCATAAATTTAGGAGTTTAAAGATGAATAAAATCAATTAGAATCAATTAGAATTAGGGGAAGGGGAAGGAGAAGTTAGGGGAATGAGGAAAAACTGGGGGAAGTGAGGTAAAATGGATGTTTAAAAATTTAAAAAGCACTCCCATAAGAAGAAAGTGGAGCAGGAAAAAGCTGAAAATTTTTTATTTATTTATTTATTTATTTATTTTGGTTTTGGATTAGAATAATAGTTAATACTGTCCACAATATAAACACTCTACAGATGTTTGGGGAGGATGGGGAATATAGAGAGTGGGACCCGAACCCTGTTCCCCTGGCTGCGAAGCCCGTGTTTAAAGCATTTAGCTATTACTTCTTGGTGGTGATTGCGGGGAGATGCAGTTATAATGGAAACCTCGGATTAAAGGAATGTCTAAAAGACATGTGGTCCAGCTTGGGTTTGAACCCTTGAGCTCAGGCTGAAAGCCACCGATATTACCTCTGCACCATCCTGGGGGTACACTGGCACTGGGAAAATCTCTAAACCCATTCAGAGGGACTGGGGTGAAGGGAAAGACAAGGAAAAGTTTTGGAATTGGGGAAGGGGGGGGGGGTTGGGTGTTTAGGGTTAGAGAAATCAGGGGTTAGGGTTTAGGGAAAGAGGGGGGATGGGTGTTTGAGGCTAGGGAAAGAAACAGCTGGAAAGAAAAAAAGGTATTCATATGTTTGTTTACATACAAATAAACATTTAAATAAATATATAACTAAAATAACAATAATAAACAACAAATTAGTGCTATGATAAATTTAGGGTCCCTTCTGGGTAAAGAACAATTAAAATATGATCTGAGCAATAATGATAAGTGCTTTAGTAAAGAGTCATTAGTTAAAATATATACAATAAGTAAGTAAGAAGAAGCATGCAGGTAAAAACCAAAGTAATAATTTTAAAGAGAGAAGTTTCTTTTCATAAAATAAGAGATTCACTCGGTGAAGGTCAGATTCATATTTAACTTGTTGATTGTCCTGGACCAGAGGGGCGATTGATTTTTGAAATTGACTGTATTCATACAATAAATAAATAAATAAATAGTTAATAAATAAATAAATAAAAATTAACTATACTCATAATTTATAATTAATTTATTGTTTATTATTATTACACTTATTTACAGAGGCAATGAATATGAAGTAAGGAAAAAATAGTCCATATTTTCTATAAATATAATAAATAAGGCATAAATAGAAAGGTCTTGAAAAATGCCTTAATAAATGTCTTAAATTCATTTATTTTTGGGGGGGGAATGAGGGGAAGGTGCCTTAAACAGAAATATAAATAGAATAAAATAGACAAATATTGTTAGTTAAATAATTTCAGAAATAAAAGGGGAAACATTATAAAAACAAGAAAAGGTTATCCCCAAAACACTTATTAGTACCTCAATACATGATAAAATTGCAAGCAAAACATCAAATGTAAGAGATTTTATTCTTTATATTTCTGCAGGCTCAAATTGCAATCAACAAAGTAGATGCAACACAACTAAATAAGGTGAAAATGGACTATACATGGAAGTCAAAAGGGTTAGGGTTAGGGTTAGGGTTAGGGGGTTAGGGTTAGGGTTAGGGTTAGGGTTAGGGGGTTAGGGTTAGGGTTAGGGGGTTAGGGTTAGGGGGTTAGGGTTAGGGTTAGGGTTAGGGTTAGGGTTAGGGTTAGGGTTGGGGGTTAGGGTTAGGGTTAGGGTTAGGGGTTAGGGGTTAGGGTTAGGGTTAGGGTTAGAGGGTTAGGGTTAGGGTTAGGGTTAGGGTAGGGTTAGGGTTAGGGTTAGGGTTAGGGTAGGGTTAGGTTAGGGTAGGGTTAGGGTTAGGGTTTAGGGTTAGGGTTAGGTATAGTAAGGTACGTAGTTCCTTGAGAGGAACTACGAAGTGCACTGGCGCATGGGGCCCGGGAGTGGGGTCACCTTAAAATGCCATAAATTTAGGAGTTTAAAGATGAATAAAATCAATTAGAATCAATTAGAATTAGGGGAAGGGGAAGGAGAAGTTAGGGGAATGAGGAAAAACTGGGGGAAGTGAGGTAAAATGGATGTTTAAAAATTTAAAAAGCACTCCCATAAGAAGAAAGTGGAGCAGGAAAAAGCTGAAAATTTTTTATTTATTTATTTATTTATTTATTTTGGTTTTGGATTAGAATAATAGTTAATACTGTCCACAATATAAACACTCTACAGATGTTTGGGGAGGATGGGGAATATAGAGAGCGGGACCCGAACCCTGTTCCCCTGGCTGCGAAGCCCGTGTTTAAAGCATTTAGCTATTACTTCTTGGTGGTGATTGCGGGGAGATGCAGTTATAATGGAAACCTCGGATTAAAGGAATGTCTAAAAGACATGTGGTCCAGCTTGGGTTTGAACCCTTGAGCTCAGGCTGAAAGCCACCGATATTACCTCTGCACCATCCTGGGGGTACACTGGCACTGGGAAAATCTCTAAACCCATTCAGAGGGACTGGGGTGAAGGGAAAGACAAGGAAAAGTTTTGGAATTGGGGAAGGGGGGGGGGTTGGGTGTTTAGGGTTAGAGAAATCAGGGGTTAGGGTTTAGGGAAAGAGGGGGGATGGGTGTTTGAGGCTAGGGAAAGAAACAGCTGGAAAGAAAAAAAGGTATTCATATGTTTGTTTACATACAAATAAACATTTAAATAAATATATAACTAAAATAACAATAATAAACAACAAATTAGTGCTATGATAAATTTAGGGTCCCTTCTGGGTAAAGAACAATTAAAATATGATCTGAGCAATAATGATAAGTGCTTTAGTAAAGAGTCATTAGTTAAAATATATACAATAAGTAAGTAAGAAGAAGCATGCAGGTAAAAACCAAAGTAATAATTTTAAAGAGAGAAGTTTCTTTTCATAAAATAAGAGATTCACTCGGTGAAGGTCAGATTCATATTTAACTTGTTGATTGTCCTGGACCAGAGGGGCGATTGATTTTTGAAATTGACTGTATTCATACAATAAATAAATAAATAAATAGTTAATAAATAAATAAATAAAAATTAACTATACTCATAATTTATAATTAATTTATTGTTTATTATTATTACACTTATTTACAGAGGCAATGAATATGAAGTAAGGAAAAAATAGTCCATATTTTCTATAAATATAATAAATAAGGCATAAATAGAAAGGTCTTGAAAAATGCCTTAATAAATGTCTTAAATTCATTTATTTTTGGGGGGGAATGAGGGGAAGGTGCCTTAAACAGAAATATAAATAGAATAAAATAGACAAATATTGTTAGTTAAATAATTTCAGAAATAAAAGGGGAAACATTATAAAAACAAGAAAAGGTTATCCCCAAAACACTTATTAGTACCTCAATACATGATAAAATTGCAAGCAAAACATCAAATGTAAGAGATTTTATTCTTTATATTTCTGCAGGCTCAAATTGCAATCAACAAAGTAGATGCAACACAACTAAATAAGGTGAAAATGGACTATACATGGAAGTCAAAAGGGTTAGGGTTAGGGTTAGGGTTAGGGTTAGGGTTAGGGGGTTAGGGTTAGGGTTAGGGTTAGGGGGTTAGGGTTAGGGTTAGGGTTAGGGGGTTAGGGTTAGGGGGTTAGGGTTAGGGTTAGGGTAGGGTTAGGGTTAGGGTTAGGGTTAGGGTAGGGTTAGGGTAGGGTTAGGGTTAGGGTTTAGGGTTAGGGTTAGGGTTAGGGGTTAGGGTTAGGGTTAGGGTTAGGGTTAGGGTTAGGGTAGGGTTAGGGTAGGGTTAGGGTTAGGGTTAGGGTTAGGTATAGTAAGGTACGTAGTTCCTTGAGAGGAACTACAAAGTGCACTGGCGCATGGGGCCCGGGAGTGGGGTCACCTTAAAATGCCATAAATTTAGGAGTTTAAAGATGAATAAAATCAATTAGAATCAATTAGAATTAGGGGAAGGGGAAGGAGAAGTTAGGGGAATGAGGAAAAACTGGGGGAAGTGAGGTAAAATGGATGTTTAAAAATTTAAAAAGCACTCCCATAAGAAGAAAGCGGAGCAGGAAAAAGCTGAAAAATTTTTTTTTTTTTTTTTTTTTGGGTTTTGGATTAGAATAATAGTTAATACTGTCCACAATATAAACACTCTACAGATGTTTGGGGAGGAGGGGGAATATAGAGAGCGGGACCCGAACCCTGTTCCCCTGGCTGCGAAGCCCGTGTTTAAAGCATTTAGCTATTACTTCTTGGTGGTGATTGCGGGGAGATGCAGTTATAATGGAAACCTCGGATTAAAGGAATGTCTAAAAGACATGTGGTCCAGCTTGGGTTTGAACCCTTGAGCTCAGGCTGAAAGCCACCGATATTACCTCTGCACCATCCTGGGGGTACACTGGCACTGGGAAAATCTCTAAACCCATTCAGAGGGACTGGGGTGAAGGGAAAGACAAGGAAAAGTTTTGGAATTGGGGAAGGGGGGGGGGGTTGGGGGTTTAGGGTTAGAGAAATCAGGGGTTAGGGTTTAGGGAAAGAGGGGGGATGGGTGTTTGAGGCTAGGGAAAGAAACAGCTGGAAAGAAAAAAAGGTATTCATATGTTTGTTTACATACAAATAAACGTTTAAATAAATATATAACTAAAATAACAATAATAAACAACAAATTAGTGCTATGATAAATTTAGGGTCCCTTCTGGGTAAAGAACAATTAAAATATGATCTGAGCAATAATGATAAGTGCTTTAGTAAAGAGTCATTAGTTAAAATATATACAATAAGTAAGTAAGAAGAAGCATGCAGGTAAAAACCAAAGTAATAATTTTAAAGAGAGAAGTTTCTTTTCATAAAATAAGAGATTCACTCGGTGAAGGTCAGATTCATATTTAACTTGTTGATTGTTCTGGACCACAGGGGCGATTGATTTTTGAAATTGACTGTATTCATACAATAAATAAATAAATAGTTAATAAATAAATAAATAAAAATTAACTATACTCATAATTTATAATTAATTTATTGTTTATTATTATTACACTTATTTACAGAGGCAATGAATGTGAAGTAAGGAAAAAATAGTCCATATTTTCTATAAATATAATAAATAAGGCATAAATAGAAAGGTCTTGAAAAATGCCTTAATAAATGTCTTAAATTCATTTATTTTTGGGGGGGGAATGAGGGGAAGGTGCCTTAACCAGAAATATAAATAGAATAAAATAGACAAATATTGTTAGTTAAATAATTTCAGAAATAAAAGGGGAAACATTATAAAAACAAGAAAAGGTTATCCCCAAAACACTTATTAGTACCTCAATACATGATAAAATTGCAAGCAAAACATCAAATGTAAGAGATTTTATTCTTTATATTTCTGCAGGCTCAAATTGCAATCAACAAAGTAGATGCAACACAACTAAATAAGGTGAAAATGGACTATACATGGAAGTCAAAAGGGTTAGGGTTAGGGTTAGGGTTAGGGTTAGGGGGTTAGGGTTAGGGTTAGGGGTTAGGGTTAGGGTTAGGGTTAGGGTTGGGGGTTAGGGTTAGGGTTAGGGTTAGGGGTTAGGGTTAGGGTTAGGGTTAGGGTTAGAGGGTTAGGGTTAGGGTTAGGGGGTTAGGGTTAGGGTTAGGGTTAGGGGGTTAGGGTTAGGGGGTTAGGGTTAGGGTTAGGGTTAGGGTTGGGGGTTAGGGTTAGGGTTAGGGTTAGGGTTAGGGGTTAGGGTTAGGGTTAGGGTTAGGGTTAGAGGGTGATGGTTAGGGTTAGGGTTAGGGTAGGGTTAGGGTTAGGGTTAGGGTAGGGTTAGGGTTAGGGTTAGGGTTAGGGTTTAGGGTTAGGGTTAGGTATAGTAAGGTACGTAGTTCCTTGAGAGGAACTACGAAGTGCACTGGCGCATGGGGCCCGGGAGTGGGGTCACCTTAAAATGCCATAAATTTAGGAGTTTAAAGATGAATAAAATCAATTAGAATCAATTAGAATTAGGGGAAGGGGAAGGAGAAGTTAGGGGAATGAGGAAAAACTGGGGGAAGTGAGGTAAAATGGATGTTTAAAAATTTAAAAAGCACTCCCATAAGAAGAAAGCGGAGCAGGAAAAA
>NW_027172339.1:252500-257500 GCF_040054535.1 Antennarius striatus
GAAAGAAACAGCTGGAAAGGAAAAAAGGTATTCATATGTTTGTTTACATACAAATAAACATTTAAATAAATATATAACTAAAATAACAATAATAAACAACAAATTAGTGCTATGATAAATTTAGGGTCCCTTCTGGGTAAAGAACAATTAAAATATGATCTGAGCAATAATGATAAGTGCTTTAGTAAAGAGTCATTAGTTAAAATATATACAATAAGTAAGTAAGAAGAAGCATGCAGGTAAAAACCAAAGTAATAATTTTAAAGAGAGAAGTTTCTTTTCATAAAATAAGAGATTCACTCGGTGAAGGTCAGATTCATATTTAACTTGTTGATTGTCCTGGACCAGAGGGGCGATTGATTTTTGAAATTGACTGTATTCATACAATATATAAATAAATAAATAGTTAATAAATAAATAAATAAAAATTAACTATACTCATAATTTATAATTAATTTATTGTTTATTATTATTACACTTATTTACAGAGGCAATGAATATGAAGTAAGGAAAAAATAGTCCATATTTTCTATAAATATAATAAATAAGGCATAAATAGAAAGGTCTTGAAAAATGCCTTAATAAATGTCTTAAATTCATTTATTTTTGGGGGGGAATGAGGGGAAGGTGCCTTAAACAGAAATATAAATAGAATAAAATAGACAAATATTGTTAGTTAAATAATTTCAGAAATAAAAGGGGAAACATTATAAAAACAAGAAAAGGTTATCCCCAAAACACTTATTAGTACCTCAATACATGATAAAATTGCAAGCAAAACATCAAATGTAAGAGATTTTATTCTTTATATTTCTGCAGGCTCAAATTGCAATCAACAAAGTAGATGCAACACAACTAAATAAGGTGAAAATGGACTATACATGGAAGTCAAAAGGGTTAGGGTTAGGGTTAGGGTTAGGGTTAGGGGGTTAGGGTTAGGGTTAGGGTTAGGGGGTTAGGGTTAGGGGGTTAGGGTTAGGGTAGGGTTAGGGTTAGGGTTAGGGTTAGGGTAGGGTTAGGGTAGGGTTAGGGTTAGGGTTAGGGTTTAGGGTTAGGGTTAGGGTTAGGGTTAGGGGTTAGGGTTAGGGTTAGGGTTAGGGTTAGGGTTAGGGTAGGGTTAGGGTAGGGTTAGGGTTAGGGTTAGGGTTAGGTATAGTAAGGTACGTAGTTCCTTGAGAGGAACTACAAAGTGCACTGGCGCATGGGGCCCGGGAGTGGGGTCACCTTAAAATGCCATAAATTTAGGAGTTTAAAGATGAATAAAATCAATTAGAATCAATTAGAATTAGGGGAAGGGGAAGGAGAAGTTAGGGGAATGAGGAAAAACTGGGGGAAGTGAGGTAAAATGGATGTTTAAAAATTTAAAAAGCACTCCCATAAGAAGAAAGCGGAGCAGGAAAAAGCTGAAAATTTTTTTTTATTATTTTTTTTTGGGGTTTTGGATTAGAATAATAGTTAATACTGTCCACAATATAAACACTCTACAGATGTTTGGGGAGGATGGGGAATATAGAGAGCGGGACCCGAACCCTGTTCCCCTGGCTGCGAAGCCCGTGTTTAAAGCATTTAGCTATTACTTCTTGGTGGTGATTGCGGGGAGATGCAGTTATAATGGAAACCTCGGATTAAAGGAATGTCTAAAAGACATGTGGTCCAGCTTGGGTTTGAACCCTTGAGCTCAGGCTGAAAGCCACCGATATTACCTCTGCACCATCCTGGGGGTACACTGGCACTGGGAAAATCTCTAAACCCATTCAGAGGGACTGGGGTGAAGGGAAAGACAAGGAAAAGTTTTGGAAT
Source organism: Antennarius striatus (assembly GCF_040054535.1). Classification (NCBI taxonomy): domain Eukaryota; kingdom Metazoa; phylum Chordata; class Actinopteri; order Lophiiformes; family Antennariidae; genus Antennarius; species Antennarius striatus. Next base: position 254,301 of record NW_027172339.1, read on the forward strand.
TGGGGAAGGGGGGGGGGGGGTTGGGGGTTTAGGGTTAGAGAAATCAGGGGTTAGGGTTTAGGGAAAGAGGGGGGATGGGTGTTTGAGGCTAGGGAAAGAAACAGCTGGAAAGAAAAAAAGGTATTCATATGTTTGTTTACATACAAATAAACATTTAAATAAATATATAACTAAAATAACAATAATAAACAACAAATTAGTGCTATGATAAATTTAGGGTCCCTTCTGGGTAAAGAACAATTAAAATATGATCTGAGCAATAATGATAAGTGCTTTAGTAAAGAGTCATTAGTTAAAATATATACAATAAGTAAGTAAGAAGAAGCATGCAGGTAAAAACCAAAGTAATAATTTTAAAGAGAGAAGTTTCTTTTCATAAAATAAGAGATTCACTCGGTGAAGGTCAGATTCATATTTAACTTGTTGATTGTTCTGGACCAGAGGGGCGATTGATTTTTGAAATTGACTGTATTCATACAATAAATAAATAAATAAATAGTTAATAAATAAATAAATAAAAATTAACTATACTCATAATTTATAATTAATTTATTGTTTATTATTATTACACTTATTTACAGAGGCAATGAATATGAAGTAAGGAAAAAATAGTCCATATTTTCTATAAATATAATAAATAAGGCATAAATAGAAAGGTCTTGAAAAATGCCTTAATAAATGTCTTAAATTCATTTATTTTTTGGGGGGGAATGAGGGGAAGGTGCCTTAAACAGAAATATAAATAGAATAAAATAGACAAATATTGTTAGTTAAATAATTTCAGAAATAAAAGGGGAAACATTATAAAAACAAGAAAAGGTTATCCCCAAAACACTTATTAGTACCTCAATACATGATAAAATTGCAAGCAAAACATCAAATGTAAGAGATTTTATTCTTTATATTTCTGCAGGCTCAAATTGCAATCAACAAAGTAGATGCAACACAACTAAATAAGGTGAAAATGGACTATACATGGAAGTCAAAAGGGTTAGGGTTAGGGTTAGGGTTAGGGTTAGGGTTAGGGGGTTAGGGTTAGGGTTAGGGGGTTAGGGTTAGGGTTAGGGTTAGGGTTAGGGTTAGGGTTGGGGGTTAGGGTTAGGGTTAGGGGTTAGGGGTTAGGGTTAGGGTTAGGGTTAGGGGTTAGGGGTTAGGGTTAGGGTTAGGGTTAGGGTTAGAGGGTTAGGGTTAGGGTTAGGGTTAGGGTTAGGGTAGGGTTAGGGTTAGGGTTAGGGTAGGGTTAGGTTAGGGTAGGGTTAGGGTTAGGGTTAGGGTTTAGGGTTAGGGTTAGGGTTAGGTATAGTAAGGTACGTAGTTAGGGTTAGGGTTAGGGTTAGGGTTAGGGTTAGGGTAGGGTTAGGGTAGGGTTAGGGTTAGGGTTAGGGTTAGGTATAGTAAGGTACGTAGTTCCTTGAGAGGAACTACGAAGTGCACTGGCGCATGGGGCCCGGGAGTGGGGTCACCTTAAAATGCCATAAATTTAGGAGTTTAAAGATGAATAAAATCAATTAGAATCAATTAGAATTAGGGGAAGGGGAAGGAGAAGTTAGGGGAATGAGGAAAAACTGGGGGAAGTGAGGTAAAATGGATGTTTAAAAATTTAAAAAGCACTCCCATAAGAAGAAAGTGGAGCAGGAAAAAGCTGAAAATTTTTTATTTATTTATTTATTTATTTATTTTGGTTTTGGATTAGAATAATAGTTAATACTGTCCACAATATAAACACTCTACAGATGTTTGGGGAGGATGGGGAATATAGAGAGCGGGACCCGAACCCTGTTCCCCTGGCTGCGAAGCCCGTGTTTAAAGCATTTAGCTATTACTTCTTGGTGGTGATTGCGGGGAGATGCAGTTATAATGGAAACCTCGGATTAAAGGAATGTCTAAAAGACATGTGGTCCAGCTTGGGTTTGAACCCTTGAGCTCAGGCTGAAAGCCACCGATATTACCTCTGCACCATCCTGGGGGTACACTGGCACTGGGAAAATCTCTAAACCCATTCAGAGGGACTGGGGTGAAGGGAAAGACAAGGAAAAGTTTTGGAATTGGGGAAGGGGGTGGGGGGTTGGGGGTTTAGGGTTAGAGAAATCAGGGGTTAGGGTTTAGGGAAAGAGGTGGGATGGGTGTTTGAGGCTAGGGAAAGAAACAGCTGGAAAGAAAAAAAGGTATTCATATGTTTGTTTACATACAAATAAACATTTAAATAAATATATAACTAAAATAACAATAATAAACAACAAATTAGTGCTATGATAAATTTAGGGTCCCTTCTGGGTAAAGAACAATTAAAATATGATCTGAGCAATAATGATAAGTGCTTTAATAAAGAGTCATTAGTTAAAATATATACAATAAGTAAGTAAGAAGAAGCATGCAGGTAAAAACCAAAGTAATAATTTTAAAGAGAGAAGTTTCTTTTCATAAAATAAGAGATTCACTCGGTGAAGGTCAGATTCATATTTAACTTGTTGATTGTTCTGGACCAGAGGGGCGATTGATTTTTGAAATTGACTGTATTCATACAATAAATAAATAAATAAATAGTTAATAAATAAATAAATAAAAATTAACTATACTCATAATTTATAATTAATTTATTGTTTATTATTATTACACTTATTTACAGAGGCAATGAATATGAAGTAAGGAAAAAATAGTCCATATTTTCTATAAATATAATAAATAAGGCATAAATAGAAAGGTCTTGAAAAATGCCTTAATAAATGTCTTAAATTCATTTATTTTTGGGGGGGAATGAGGGGAAGGTGCCTTAAACAGAAATATAAATAGAATAAAATAGACAAATATTGTTAGTTAAATAATTTCAGAAATAAAAGGGGAAACATTATAAAAACAAGAAAAGGTTATCCCCAAAACACTTATTAGTACCTCAATACATGATAAAATTGCAAGCAAAACATCAAATGTAAGAGATTTTATTCTTTATATTTCTGCAGGCTCAAATTGCAATCAACAAAGTAGATGCAACACAACTAAATAAGGTGAAAATGGACTATACATGGAAGTCAAAAGGGTTAGGGTTAGGGTTAAGGTTAGGGTTAGGGGGTTAGGGTTAGGGTTAGGGGGTTAGGGTTAGGGCTAGGGTTAGGGTAGGGTTAGGGTTAGGGTTAGGGTAGGGTTAGGGTAGGGTTAGGGTTAGGGTTAGGGTTTAGGGTTAGGGTTAGGGTTAGGGTTAGGGT
>NW_027172339.1:267500-272500 GCF_040054535.1 Antennarius striatus
GTTAGGGTTAGGGTAGGGTTAGGGTTAGGGTTAGGGTAGGGTTAGGTTAGGGTAGGGTTAGGGTTAGGGTTAGGGTTTAGGGTTAGGGTTAGGGTTAGGTATAGTAAGGTACGTAGTTAGGGTTAGGGTTAGGGTTAGGGTTAGGGTAGGGTTAGGGTAGGGTTAGGGTTAGGGTTAGGTATAGTAAGGTACGTAGTTCCTTGAGAGGAACTACGAAGTGCACTGGCGCATGGGGCCCGGGAGTGGGGTCACCTTAAAATGCCATAAATTTAGGAGTTTAAAGATGAATAAAATCAATTAGAATCAATTAGAATTAGGGGAAGGGGAAGGAGAAGTTAGGGGAATGAGGAAAAACTGGGGGAAGTGAGGTAAAATGGATGTTTAAAAATTTAAAAAGCACTCCCATAAGAAGAAAGTGGAGCAGGAAAAAGCTGAAAATTTTTTATTTATTTATTTATTTATTTTTTTTGGTTTTGGATTAGAATAATAGTTAATACTGTCCACAATATAAACACTCTACAGATGTTTGGGGAGGATGGGGAATATAGAGAGCGGGACCCGAACCCTGTTCCCCTGGCTGCGAAGCCCGTGTTTAAAGCATTTAGCTATTACTTCTTGGTGGTGATTGCGGGGAGATGCAGTTATAATGGAAACCTCGGATTAAAGGAATGTCTAAAAGACATGTGGTCCAGCTTGGGTTTGAACCCTTGAGCTCAGGCTGAAAGCCACCGATATTACCTCTGCACCATCCTGGGGGTACACTGGCACTGGGAAAATCTCTAAACCCATTCAGAGGGACTGGGGTGAAGGGAAAGACAAGGAAAAGTTTTGGAATTGGGGAAGGGGGTGGGGGGTTGGGGGTTTAGGGTTAGAGAAATCAGGGGTTAGGGTTTAGGGAAAGAGGGGGGATGGGTGTTTGAGGCTAGGGAAAGAAACAGCTGGAAAGAAAAAAAGGTATTCATATGTTTGTTTACATACAAATAAACATTTAAATAAATATATAACTAAAATAACAATAATAAACAACAAATTAGTGCTATGATAAATTTAGGGTCCCTTCTGGGTAAAGAACAATTAAAATATGATCTGAGCAATAATGATAAGTGCTTTAATAAAGAGTCATTAGTTAAAATATATACAATAAGTAAGTAAGAAGAAGCATGCAGGTAAAAACCAAAGTAATAATTTTAAAGAGAGAAGTTTCTTTTCATAAAATAAGAGATTCACTCGGTGAAGGTCAGATTCATATTTAACTTGTTGATTGTTCTGGACCAGAGGGGCGATTGATTTTTGAAATTGACTGTATTCATACAATAAATAAATAAATAAATAGTTAATAAATAAATAAATAAAAATTAACTATACTCATAATTTATAATTAATTTATTGTTTATTATTATTACACTTATTTACAGAGGCAATGAATATGAAGTAAGGAAAAAATAGTCCATATTTTCTATAAATATAATAAATAAGGCATAAATAGAAAGGTCTTGAAAAATGCCTTAATAAATGTCTTAAATTCATTTATTTTTGGGGGGGAATGAGGGGAAGGTGCCTTAAACAGAAATATAAATAGAATAAAATAGACAAATATTGTTAGTTAAATAATTTCAGAAATAAAAGGGGAAACATTATAAAAACAAGAAAAGGTTATCCCCAAAACACTTATTAGTACCTCAATACATGATAAAATTGCAAGCAAAACATCAAATGTAAGAGATTTTATTCTTTATATTTCTGCAGGCTCAAATTGCAATCAACAAAGTAGATGCAACACAACTAAATAAGGTGAAAATGGACTATACATGGAAGTCAAAAGGGTTAGGGTTAGGGTTAAGGTTAGGGTTAGGGGGTTAGGGTTAGGGCTAGGGTTAGGGTAGGGTTAGGGTTAGGGTTAGGGTAGGGTTAGGGTAGGGTTAGGGTTAGGGTTAGGGTTAGGTATAGTAAGGTACGTAGTTCCTTGAGAGGAACTACGAAGTGCACTGGCGCATGGGGCCCGGGAGTGGGGTCACCTTAAAATGCCATAAATTTAGGAGTTTAAAGATGAATAAAATCAATTAGAATCAATTAGAATTAGGGGAAGGGGAAGGAGAAGTTAGGGGAATGAGGAAAAACTGGGGGAAGTGAGGTAAAATGGATGTTTAAAAATTTAAAAAGCACTCCCATAAGAAGAAAGCGGAGCAGGAAAAAGCTGAAAAAATTTTATTTTATTTTATTTTATTTTTTTTTGGTTTTGGATTAGAATAATAGTTAATACTGTCCACAATATAAACACTCTACAGATGTTTGGGGAGGATGGGGAATATAGAGAGCGGGACCCGAACCCTGTTCCCCTGGCTGCGAAGCCCGTGTTTAAAGCATTTAGCTATTACTTCTTGGTGGTGATTGCGGGGAGATGCAGTTATAATGGAAACCTCGGATTAAAGGAATGTCTAAAAGACATGTGGTCCAGCTTGGGTTTGAACCCTTGAGCTCAGGCTGAAAGCCACCGATATTACCTCTGCACCATCCTGGGGGTACACTGGCACTGGGAAAATCTCTAAACCCATTCAGAGGGACTGGGGTGAAGGGAAAATCAAGGAAAAGTTTTGGAATTGGGGAAGGGGGGGGGGTTGGGGGTTTAGGGTTAGAGAAATCAGGGGTTAGGGTTTAGGGAAAGAGGGGGGATGGGTGTTTGAGGCTAGGGAAAGAAACAGCTGGAAAGAAAAAAAGGTATTCATATGTTTGTTTACATACAAATAAACATTTAAATAAATATATAACTAAAATAACAATAATAAACAACAAATTAGTGCTATGATAAATTTAGGGTCCCTTCTGGGTAAAGAACAATTAAAATATGATCTGAGCAATAATGATAAGTGCTTTAATAAAGAGTCATTAGTTAAAATATATACAATAAGTAAGTAAGAAGAAGCATGCAGGTAAAAACCAAAGTAATAATTTTAAAGAGAGAAGTTTCTTTTCATAAAATAAGAGATTCACTCGGTGAAGGTCAGATTCATATTTAACTTGTTGATTGTTCTGGACCAGAGGGGCGATTGATTTTTGAAATTGACTGTATTCATACAATAAATAAATAAATAAATAGTTAATAAATAAATAAATAAAAATTAACTATACTCATAATTTATAATTAATTTATTGTTTATTATTATTACACTTATTTACAGAGGCAATGAATATGAAGTAAGGAAAAAATAGTCCATATTTTCTATAAATATAATAAATAAGGCATAAATAGAAAGGTCTTGAAAAATGCCTTAATAAATGTCTTAAATTCATTTATTTTTGGGGGGGAATGAGGGGAAGGTGCCTTAAACAGAAATATAAATAGAATAAAATAGACAAATATTGTTAGTTAAATAATTTCAGAAATAAAAGGGGAAACATTATAAAAACAAGAAAAGGTTATCCCCAAAACACTTATTAGTACCTCAATACATGATAAAATTGCAAGCAAAACATCAAATGTAAGAGATTTTATTCTTTATATTTCTGCAGGCTCAAATTGCAATCAACAAAGTAGATGCAACACAACTAAATAAGGTGAAAATGGACTATACATGGAAGTCAAAAGGGTTAGGGTTAGGGTTAAGGTTAGGGTTAGGGGGTTAGGGTTAGGGTTAGGGGGTTAGGGTTAGGGCTAGGGTTAGGGTAGGGTTAGGGTTAGGGTTAGGGTAGGGTTAGGGTAGGGTTAGGGTTAGGGTTAGGGTTTAGGGTTAGGGTTAGGGTTAGGGTTAGGTATAGTAAGGTACGTAGTTCCTTGAGAGGAACTACGAAGTGCACTGGCGCATGGGGCCCGGGAGTGGGGTCACCTTAAAATGCCATAAATTTAGGAGTTTAAAGATGAATAAAATCAATTAGAATCAATTAGAATTAGGGGAAGGGGAAGGAGAAGTTAGGGGAATGAGGAAAAACTGGGGGAAGTGAGGTAAAATGGATGTTTAAAAATTTAAAAAGCACTCCCATAAGAAGAAAGCGGAGCAGGAAAAAGCTGAAAAATTTTTATTTTATTTTATTTTATTTTTTTTTGGTTTTGGATTAGAATAATAGTTAATACTGTCCACAATATAAACACTCTACAGATGTTTGGGGAGGATGGGGAATATAGAGAGCGGGACCCGAACCCTGTTCCCCTGGCTGCGAAGCCCGTGTTTAAAGCATTTAGCTATTACTTCTTGGTGGTGATTGCGGGGAGATGCAGTTATAATGGAAACCTCGGATTAAAGGAATGTCTAAAAGACATGTGGTCCAGCTTGGGTTTGAACCCTTGAGCTCAGGCTGAAAGCCACCGATATTACCTCTGCACCATCCTGGGGGTACACTGGCACTGGGAAAATCTCTAAACCCATTCAGAGGGACTGGGGTGAAGGGAAAGACAAGGAAAAGTTTTGGAATTGGGGAAGGGGGGGGGGGGTTGGGGGTTTAGGGTTAGAGAAATCAGGGGTTAGGGTTTAGGGAAAGAGGGGGGATGGGTGTTTGAGGCTAGGGAAAGAAACAGCTGGAAAGAAAAAAAGGTATTCATATGTTTGTTTACATACAAATAAACATTTAAATAAATATATAACTAAAATAACAATAATAAACAACAAATTAGTGCTATGATAAATTTAGGGTCCCTTCTGGGTAAAGAACAATTAAAATATGATCTGAGCAATAATGATAAGTGCTTTAGTAAAGAGTCATTAGTTAAAATATATACAATAAGTAAGTAAGAAGAAGCATGCAGGTAAAAACCAAAGTAATAATTTTAAAGAGAGAAGTTTCTTTTCATAAAATAAGAGATTCACTCGGTGAAGGTCAGATTCATATTTAACTTGTTGATTGTCCTGGACCAGAGGGGCGATTGATTTTTGAAATTGACTGTATTCATACAATAAATAAATAAATAAATAGTTAATAAATAAATAAATAAAAATTAACTATACTCATAATTTATAATTAATTTATTGTTTATTATTATTACACTTATTTACAGAGGCAATGAATATGAA